>NC_092149.1:72188890-72488890 GCF_045791955.1 Oncorhynchus clarkii lewisi
AGGAGAGAGACAGACAGAGACAAGAGGAGAGAAAGACAGACAGACAGACAGACAGACAGACAGACAGACAGACAGACAGACAGACAGACAGACCCTTGAATTGAATTGAGAGAGAGGGGGACAGAGACAGACAGACATAGAGAGCAGTGCTCCCCATGTGGCTGCCTGTTTCTCCTATTACTACCCAGACTCTGCTGTAGATAGTGAAGTAGGGCTCTGTCTGAGGAGGTCTGCTTCTCATTTCAGCATAGTGGGGCTTTAGAGAGGAGTCTAATGGCTGACTCGAGTCTTAACCCTGTCACTCCAAACCTGCCCTGCCACCCCCAACCACCAAGCCCCACACTGAGCCTCTCAGTCACACTCACACCATACCATTAAATATGAAACAGCCCGTCGCTGTCTCATGTCAGCCCCTTATGGCTTGGCACTCAGAGCCGGAATGGAGGCCAATGCAGGCTGATGTCGAGACATTCATTAGAGCCGGAATTACCGTGTGAGTGTGCTTTGGGCTGTATCGATCTTAATCCATGGTATAAAGGATCTGTCAGGGGTCTGGGCTGAGAATGTGTGACTCCTCAGAGGATAAAATACAGTTGATACGCTGAACTTGGAAGAAGATGGCGCCAACAGGGATGGTCGCCTCGCTTTGTGTTCTTGGAAACTATGCAGTATTTTGTTTTTTTATGTATTATTTCTTACACTGTTACCACAGGAAATCTTAAGTCTTAATACATACAGCCGGGTAGAACTATTGGATATAAGAGCAACCTCAACTTATCAACATTATGACCAGGAATACGACTTTCCCGAAGCGGATCCTCTGTTTGGACCACCACCCAGGACAATGGATCGGATCCCAGTAGGCGACCCAAAACAACGGCGCCGCAGAAGGGGCAGACCGAGCGGTCTTCTGGTCAGGCTCCATAGATGGGCACATCGCTCACCGCTCCCGGGTATACTACTCACCAATGTCCAGTCTCTTGACAACAAGATAGACAAAATTCGAGCAAGGGTTGCCATCCAGAGAGACATCAGAGATTGTATCATTCTCTGTTTCATGGAAACATGACTCACTCGGGATATGTTATCAGAGTCAGTACAGCCACCCGGTTTCTTCACGCATCGCACCGGCAGAAACAAACATCTCTCTGGTAAGAAGAACGGCGGCGGTGTATGCCTTATGACTAACGAGTTGTGGTGTGATCATAACAACATACAGGAACTCAAGTCCTTGTGTTCACCTGACCTAGAACTCCTTACAATCAAATGCCGACCACATTATCTACCAAGAGAATTATCTTTGATTATAATCACAGTCGTGTATATCCCCCCCAAGCAGACACCTTGACGGCCCTGAAAGAACTTCATTGGACTCTATGTAAACTGGAAACCACATATCCTGAGGCTGCATTTATTGTAGCTGGGGATTTTAACAAGGCTAATCTGAAAACAAGTCTCCCTACATTTGTTCAGGATATTGAATGCGCGACCCTGGCTGGTAAAATTCTGTATTATTGCTACTCTATTTTCCGTGACGCATACAAAGCCCTCCCTCGCCCTCCTTTCTGGCAAATCTCATCACGACTCCATTTTGTTGCTCCCAGCCTATAGACAAAAACTAAAACAGGAAATACCCATGCTCAGGTCTGTTCAACACTGGTCCGACGGATCTAATTCCACGCTTCAAGATTGCTTCGATCACGTGGACTGGGATATGTTCCAGATAGCCTCAGACAACAACATTGATGTATGTGTCTGAATTCACCACAATAGAGTGTGGTTCAAAGATGGGATATACTGTAGCTACAGCGTGTTATTAACCTACAGTTCAGTGAGTCACTTCCACAATTTATGAGAGTCGTACTGTATGTTTATCTCAGTATGTTAGGTTTAGCTCTCCACCTGCTGAGCTCTAACCCAAAAGGCAGTGTGTTAGAAGCTTAAAAGTACTAAAGTCTAAGGGGGATTCCCTTTTATGCACTTCTCTCTATGATTATTCTGACCTTGACTTTAAGCATGAGAATAGCATGCTATTCACCAGCTATTCATTTGAGGTGGAGCAGGAGGGCAGCTAGACATTGGTGGTTGATTACACACTTTTCCTGCCTGTCAATCTCAATCCAGCTGCTGTAAATCCAGCTCACGCCCCCTAACATACTGTACACATTGTACACATGCGCATGCACGCAAGCACACACAGCCCCTGCATTTCTTTCACAGGTGGTAATTGATTGTTTTTTTAATGTGTCCTCTGACAGAGTGAAAGGATAACACATGGGTCATATATATCTCCCTCTGTCTTCACCTCTACACCTCCATTTCTCACTCTCTCTCTCACTTTCTCTCCCTCACTTTTTCTCAGTCCACTCCTGCCCAACTCGCCCCATCTCTTTCTTCCACTCCATTGCTCTCTCGCCATCTCTGCTTCACTCTGTATTTGTCATCTCTCTGTCTCCTGGTAGCCTGCTGTGGCAGTTCATCATTTTTAATGACTGACCTGTTGTTAACCCTTTTTCATGTCTGGCCCAAACAGAGGGACTAATTTACTGCCCAGTCAAAACACCCCATGGCCAGCGGAAAACAGATCCATCACAGCACACTTATATGGTTCATCTCTGCATTATCTAATAAACATACATTCAAACCTCTCCCCTGATAAATAGTTACTGCTCTTAAAAGTGTCAAATCCATTTAATACATTGATTTGGCTCATTGTAAGGGGTCTACTATGTCAGAGTCACTGTAGGTTCTACTGTGTGCTTAATTTGAGTTACTATTGGTTCCTTTTGGATATTTTCAACCAGTGCCTTTAAAAACTTCTGTTGATTTGTGTGTTTCACAACTGTCGCTCCAGCTTCTAACACAGTGCCAGAAAGGTTTTTCTGAATGGATATTTGTAGTTTTGCTCCCTGAGAGATCCAGATGTGATCTTCCGGACAGCCTGGCTCTGGGACTGGCAAGAGAGTACCCACTTCCTAGCATTGTGGGGAAAATAGCTTTCCTACCAGTCAGAATGTGGGAGAAGAGAATCATGGAGGACAATAGCAGAGCAGGATGGGTACAGGACTGGAGATCTCCCTCAAGACATACCTCAGACAAACACTTAAACTATTTCTGATAATCATGGCTACTTCCGAGCCTGTACATGCTTAAGTATAACTACTCTTGATTTGGCAAATGTTAGATGCCAGAAACCTCAATTATATGTTCAGGGAAAGCTCCTGGTCCTACCTCATAAACACACTGTCATAAACACTGCAAAAAGCATCACCTCCCCCTTATCTGTGTGGTTTTGCTTCCTATGTTCTGGAAAAGCCTTCCCAGTTAACCCCTCGCGTTCTGACCATGTTCCCGGTGTGCCTCTGCTGTGTGGTGAGGGGCGTGTGGCAAGGGTAAAGTTCAGAAGAAATGAGGATGCTCGCACTGGCTCCAAACACCACATAGGAGTCATAGATCAAAGAGGCCTCTTAAGCCTTGTTCACAATACAGGACTTCATGCTCAAATCAGTTTTGGAAACTGACTGTCCAAACAGCAAGTTACAAGTAACCAATTCGGATTTGTGTGTGTTCAGACAGCAGTCATTTGCTGACGTGCTATGGTAGTTGTCATAGTAATGACTGGTGTGTGCACAGGGGGATTGGTGGTAGTGTTTGTGCTTGCTATCACTCAGAAGTTAAGTAGCAAGCTAAGGCAGGGTCTGTCCTGGGCCAAGACCAAATTTGGGAACCCCTGAGATAAGGTGACAACAATGCCTGCCATGGACGTTTTGCAGTTGCTTCAAATGTTCAAAATAGTGTAGGAACACTTTTAAAGCTTCAAAGGATAAGATGACCGAACTTTCAAAACAAGTCATTTTTGGCTAGCTACAGTAGTCAACTAGTTAGGTAGCCATTTAGCTTTCTAGCACATTCACTCATTTGTTTGTAAAAACAATTAAGCTAGTTAGCTACCACGTGTTCTTGTCAAACTGTCAGAGTACCTAGCAAGCTACAAGATATGGCAAATAAGTCTAAAAACCACTTGAGGGCAAATAAATCAGATTTTACCATTCAGACTTGTCGCATGACAAGGAATCATATTTGTATCTGATTTCAAACCACCTACGAAGGAAACTGATTCCTGGCCATGCGGACAAGTCTGAATGGTAAAATCTGATTTATTTGCACTCAAATGCTTTTTGGCTGTTCAGACTGCAGGAAACATAACAGATTAGATTATGAAAAACCCCAAAAAGGACTTGAACAAGGCTTTTCACAACAAGCAGTCGCAGGTACATTGCCTGGCTGATGCGCGAGCTGCGACTCACTGGTCTGGAAATTCTGGCTTGTAAAAGGGGGAGGATAGCTCAAATTTTGAGCAAATTTTTGATTGGTTCTCATATGCACGCTATTTGCATGCGCAACGCCCCCCATGCTTCCTCGTCAATTTGCGACGCTGCACTAGAGCCAAGATAAAGTTAGACTATCTGGCTAACTAAAACTGTAGGGAAAACAACTCAATGATAGAGCTTTCTGAAAAGAAGATAGAGAGATGACACTGCCACATAGTAACGACCAGGGATTTAATTAAAATAGGAGTAACTTGAAGCATTTCCAGCCTTTGTGTGAGGGGAGGATGTACTGTATATTAGCGGTCCTGCCAACTGGCTTTGGGTAAAAGCCTAATTTACCAGCTAGCTAGTTCTAGTCTTTAAGAAGCAATGAAAACATCCTCTACATGCTAATGTCCATGGTGGATAGAGGAACAAATCCGCGAGGCAACAGCCCTGGGTCTCAGAGCGGTGGTTGTGGAGGAAGACAAGAATGCTATATGGGAAAGTAAATGCAACCTTGTCTTCGGAAGTCCGGAGAGCCGGTTGGGGAAGACAGGGAGAGATGTGTTGGATTCAGTCCAATACAGCTCCAAAATTGTCGGAATTATTAAGGATGAAGTTCATATGGCCTACATCAATGGTGGATCCTCAGAGGAGGAAAGAGAGGACCATCCTCAGTGAATTTCATAAAACCTTTAATTGTAAAATATTTAAAAGTAAAAAAAAATTATAAAATGATACTAACTATAATCACGTCACCAACCTCTGTAGGGTAGCACCATTGTGTAGCCAGAGTACAGCAATTTTTCGTCCTCCTCTGGGTATATTGACTTCAATACAAAACGTAGGAGGCTCATGGTTCTCACCCCCTTCCATAGACTTACACACTAATTATGACAGCTTCTATCTCAAGGCCATCAGACTGTTAAATAGCCATCACTAGCACATTAGAGGCTGCTGCCCTATATACATAGATTTGAAATCACTGGCCACTTTAATAATTGGAACACTAGTCACTTTAATAATGTTTACATATTTTGCATTACTCATCTCATTTGTATATACTGTATTCTATCCTATTCTACTGTGTCTTAATATATGTCGCTCTGACATTGCTCGTCCAAAAATAATATATTCATAAATCCATTAATTTACTTTAGATTGTGTGTATTGTTAGATATCACTTGTTATAAATTAATGCACTGTTGGAGCTAGAACCACAAGCATTTTGCTACACTCGCAATAACATCTGCTAAACACGTGTATGTGACAAATAACATTTGATTTGAACTTCTGGAGTACATCCTCCAGCCTAGCAGAGTTTTTGCAGATGAGCTCTTGCTGCAGTGCTCTTGCAGCATGACATGTCCACCCAATCAAAGGATCAGAGAATTAATCTAATACTGAAAGCATAAACTACATCTAGCTAGCACTGCAGTGTATAAAATGTGGTGAGTATAGAGAGAAAGACAATAGTTGAATAGTTTAACAAATTAATTCAATCCAAAATTAAGGAGAAGCAAGAGAGATTGTCATTTTTTTTCAGTTTCACTTGCTTAGCTAGAAAATGCAGCTAGCTAGTTTAGCGTACTGAAACGCCCTGCTCATACAAATGGATGCTATGTTGGCTAGCTAGCTATGACTATCCAATACAACACTTGAACTCTTCCAAGTCAAGGTAAGCTTTTGAACTCTTCCAAGTCAAGGTAATATTTTGAACTCTTCCAAGTCAAGGTATTACTAATTTATTGCAAACGTACAGTAACGTTACTGCAAGATTGTAGCGGGTTTACTAATGCGTTAGTTCGATTAGCTATGCTGACTATGATGTTACTTTAGCTAATATGGTGACAAAAGATGTAGGCTGTGTGTAGCGGTTATGACATGGTTTGGAAAGTTTTTTTCACCTGGTCACATTCAGCCGATGTGTTGTGTATTGAAGTCCACAAGCGAAGGGAAGAGAAGGAATACAATGTGGCTTATTAGGGGTGGATCGGGACTGGACACCGTGCCTGGACTGGGCACCGGTGCAGAGGAATGCTCCGGCCTAGGAGCGGGACTGGGGAGGCGCACTGGAGGCCGGGTGTGGGGAGATGGCACCAACATACCGGGCTGGGGAGAAGCACTGGAGGCCTGGTGCATGGAGCCGGCACAGGTGCCACTGGACTGGTGAAACGCACTTCAGGGAGAGTGCAGGGAGCTGGCACAGGACGTACCGGACTGGGGAGGCGCACAGGCCTCCAGTGCGTGGAGCTGGCACAGGACGTACCGGCTGGCACAGGACTTACCGGACTGGGGAGGCGCACTGGAGGCCTGGTGCGTCTTGACCTACTACACCATAGAGAAACAAGGGCTCTCTATGGTCAGGGCGTGACACTAAACCTATCTATAGTACAATGGAATATGAATGAGAGTAATCCAATATGCTGTAATAGAAATAAGGCCTTGCTCATGGAGAGAAAAAAAAATCGCCCTCCCTCATCTTAAATGGCACTGACCGCCACTGGCCTACATATGGTATGTACAATGACTTGAACTTTACTACGATGGTATAGAATGGCACTGCGATGGATACATGTAATTATAGTGATGACGACACACCAGTGAATGATTGATTGCAATTTTTGTTTTTGTACAAACGTAATGAGTAATAAGTGTTTGTTTGCATGATAGGCTTATAAGACATTGAGTAGCCTGTTGGTAAAGGATGTCTTCTTATTGTCAGCGAGAGAGAGAGAGAATATTGTCTGGTTTAGGAAGGGAATGTCTATGGAGATTCCTGGAGATCTCAGGTCTAAATCACTTGACGAGAGGGATAATGTGTCTGTGCATGAACTAGGTGTCGAACAGCCTGCATGAGAAGTCTGAGCACAAACAATAGATCAAAGCAATCAATCTATACTACTGGTAATTTTGGTAAATAACTTGTGGTTGTGCAACCCTATGTGCAGATGTGATTGAGTAGTTGGGCGCTTTACTGTGCTGTGTTGCTCCTGTAATGTTGTTATACTTCCCCTCTCCAGGCAGTGGTCTCTCTGCGATTAAACTGACTCACGGGATGCGGTCTCATGAAAAGGAGATCTGACCAACACGGAAAAGACAACAAAGCCTCGGCAGGCCTGCATCTGGACACACACACACACACACACTAACCCTGTTTCCATGGGGGTACTAAGGAACAACTGCTACACATTAGCACTTGGGTATGCATGCATGTAAACACAGAATGAGCCAGAACATGAGTGAGACATATGGGTTCGGTTTGTCATGCCATTCTCTCTATCTATCTCTATTTCTAAGTTTGCTTGACGTCAGTACAGACCTGCTTTTTTGGGGAGTCTTTTTGTGTGTGGTATGTGTGGACTGGTACAGGGCATTGCAAGATGGTAGCAGTCCAGTGTGAAGATATACACTGAACAAATATATAAACACAACATGCAACAATTTCAAAGATTTTACTGAGTTACAGTTCATATAAGGAACTTAGTAAATTGAAATAAATTCATTAGGCCCTAGTCTATGGATTTCACATGACTGGGAATGCAGATATGGATCTGTTGGTCACAGATCCCTTAAAAAAATGGTAGGGATGTGGATCAGACAACCAGTCCGGATCTGGTGTGACCCCTATTTGCCTCATGCAGCATGACACATCTCTTTGCGTAGAGTTGATCAGGCTGTTGATTATGGCCTGTGGCTGGGCAAAGTTTCTGGATATTGGCGGGAACTGGAACATGCTGCCATACATCAATCCAGAGCATCCCAAACATGCTCATGGAGTGACATTTCTGTTGAGTATGCAGGACATTTTCAGGTTCCAGGAATTCAGTACAGATCCTTGAGATAGGGGGCTGTGCATTAGCATGCTGAAACATGAGGTGATGGCGGTGGATGACTGGCACAACAATGGGCCTCAGGATCTGCTCACCGTGTCTGTATGCATTCAAATTGACATCGATAAAATGTTATTGTGTTTGTTGTCTGTAGCTTATGCCTGCCCATAACATAATCCACCTCCACCATAGAGCACTCTGTTCACAATTTTGACATCCGCAAACCGCTCGCCCACACGTCGCCATACACGTGGGTCTGCTGTTGTGAGACTGGTTGGGCATACTGACAAATTCTCTAAAGCAACGTTGGATGTTGTTTATGGTAAAGAAATTTACATTAAATTATCTGGCAACAGCTCTGGTGGACAATCCTACAGTCAGCGTGCCAATTGCACGCTCCCTCAAAACTTGAGACATCTGTGGAATTATGTTGTGTGACAAAACAGCACATTTTAGTGTGGCCTTTTATTGTCCCCAGCACAAGTTGCACCTGTGTAATGATCGTGCCGTTTAATTAGCTTCTTGATTTGCCACACTTGTCAGGTATATTTGTGTACATCATGTTAGAGAAATAAGCTTTTTGTGTGTCTGGAACATTTCTGGGGTCTTTTATTTCAGCTCATTAAACATGGGATAAACACTTTTTATTTGTTGCGTTTTAAATGTTTGTTCAGTGTATGTTTGGCCCATGCTGATGTGTTTTCAGACTGTTGATGGTGTATCATGTGTTGCTCTTACTGGAATGTTTCTCAGTTCACTGTAAAGGTACATGTATTATGCTCAGTATGTTGTGAAGGTAAGGCACAGATGAAGTCGGAAGTTTACATATACTTAGGTTGGAGTCATTAAAACTCGTTTTTCAACCACTCCACAAATTTCTTGTCAATAACAAACTATAGTTTTGGCAAGTCAGTTAGGACATCTACTTTGTAAATGACACAAGTAATTTTTCCAACAATTGTTTACAGACAGATTATTTCACTTATAACTCACTGTATCACAATACCAGTGGGTAAGAAGTTTACATACACTAAGTTGACTGCCTTTAAGCAGCTTGGAAAATTCCAGAAAATGATGTCATGGCTTTAGAAACCTCTGATGGGCTAATTGAAATCATTTGAGTCAATTGGAGGTGTACCTATGAATGTATTTCAAGGCCTACCTGCAAACTTCGTGCCTCTTTGCTTGACATCTTGGGAAAATCAAAAGAATTGTAGACCTCCACAAGTCTGGTTCATCCTTGGGAGCAATTTCCAAACGCCTGAAGGCAACACGTTCATCTGTACAAACAATAGTACGCAAATATGATCACCATGGGACCACGCAGCCGTCATACCGCTCAGGAAGGAGACACGTTCTGTGTGAAAAGTGCAAATCAATACCAGAACAACAGCAAAGGACCTTGTGAAGATGCTGGAGGAAACAGGTACAAAGTATCTATATCCACAGTAAAACAAGGCCTATATTGACATAACCTGAAAGGCCGCTCAGCAAGGATGAAGCCACTGCTCAAAAACCACCATAAAAAAGGCCAGACTACGGTTTGCTACTGCACATGGGGACAAAGATTGTACTTTTTGGAGAAATGTCCTCTGGTCTGATGAAACAAAAATTAAACTGTTTGCCCATAATGACCATTGTTATGTTTGGAGGACAAAGGGGGAGGCTTGCAAGCTGAAGAACACCATCCCAACCGTGAAGCACGGGTGTTGAAGCATCATGTTGTGGGGGTGCTTTGCTACAGGAGGGACTTGTGAACTTCACAAAATAGATGGCTTCACGAGGAAGGAAAATTATGTGGATATATTGAAACAACATCTCAAGACATCAGTCAGGAAGTTAAAGCTTGATCGCAAATGGGTCTTCCAAATGGACAATGGCCCCAAGCATACTTCCAAAGTTGTGGCAAAATGGCTTAAGGACATCAAAGTCAAGGTATTGGAGTGGCCATCGCAAAGCCCTGACCTCAATCCCATTGAACATTGGGGGTAAAAACTGAAAAAGTGTGTGCAAGCAAGGAGGCCTACAAACCTGACTCAGTTACACCAGCTCTGTCAGGAGGAATGGGACAAAATTCACCCAACTTATTATGGGAAGCTTGTGGAAGGCTACCCAAAACGTTTGACCCAAGTTAAACAATTTACAAGCAATGCTACCAAATACTAATTGAGTGTATGTAACCTTCTGACCCACCGGGAATGTATGTAAACTTCTGTGATGAATGTGATGAAAGAAACAAAAGCTGAATTAAATCATTCTCTCTACTATTATTCTGACATTTCACATTCTTAAAATAAAGTGGTGATCCTAACTAACCTAAGACAGGGAATTTTTCCTCGGATAAAATGTCAGGAATTGTAAAAAACTGAGTTTAAATGTATTTCGCTGAGGTGTATGTAAACTTCCGACTTCAAATGTATGTCATATGTTTTGCCTGGGGATATGTTTATTGTGAGTGTTGCCTATATCATGTGTTGTGCTGGGGGGTACACACTGAGTATACAAAACATTATGAACACCTGCTCCTTCCATGACAGACTGACCAGGTGAATCCAGATGAAAGCTATGATCCCTTATTGATGTTACATGTTAAATCCACTTAGATCTGTGTAGATGAAGGGGAGGGGACAGGTTAAAGAAGGATGCTTAAGCCTTGAGACAATTGAGACATGGATTGTGTATGTATGCCATTCGGAGCGTGAATGGGCAATATTAAATATTTAAGTGCCTTTGAACGGGGTATGGTAGTAGGTACCAGGCTCACTGGTTTGTGTCAACAACTGCAACGGTGCTGGGTTTTTCACCCTCAACTTTTTCCCCTTTGTGTCAAGGATGGTTCACCACCCAAAGGACAACCAACCAACTTGACACAACTGTGGGAAGCATTGGAGTCAACGTGGGCCAGCATCCCTGTGGAACGCTTTCGACACCTTGTCGAGTCCATGCCTCGATGAATTGAGGCTGTTCTGATGGCAAAAGCGGGGTGAAACTCATTATTAGGGAGGTGTTCCTAATGTTTTTATGCTCACTGTATTTCTCACTGTGTTGTGCAGTAGTGGAAAAAGTATCCAATTGTCATACTTGAGTAAAAGTAAAGATACCTTAATAGAAAATGACTCAAGTAAAAGTGAAAGTCACCCAGTAAAATACTATTTGAGGAAAAGTTTAAAAGATACTTTAAATATAGTTAAGTATCAAAAGTAAATGTAATTGCTAAAATGTATCATAAGTTAAAGTGTAAATAATTTAAAATTCCTTGTATTAAGCAAGCCAGATGGCACCATCTTGTTGATTTAATTTACTGAGAGCTGGGGCACGCTCCAACACTAACCCATAGTTTACAAACAAAGCATTTGTGTTTAGGGAATCCGCCAGATCAGGTAGTAGGGATGACCAGGGATGTTCTCTAGATAAGTGTGTGAACTTGACCATTTTCCTGTTCTGCTAAGCATTTAAAATGTAACGAGTACTTTTGGGTGTCAGGAAAACTGTATGGAGCAAAAAGTTTATTTTGGAATGCAGTGAAGTAAAAGTTGTCAAAAATATAAATGGTAAAGTAAAGTACTTTAAAATACTTTTTTTTTTTTACTTAAGTACTTTACACCACTGATGTTGTCTAAGGTTAGATATCAGACTGGGGCACACAGGCTCCAGGGGTTTATAACTGCACGAAGGAAACATCTGCAGCCCACCTTTAAAAGGTCCCCTCGTATATCGCAGACCATGCGGTTTACAGAGTGAACAGATGTCACAAACACTTTCATGTACACACACATTTTCATTCCAGAAGCATCAATGATGCTCAGGGTTGGGAAATGGGAGGTATTACTGCCATCTTGTGGTAATTGTACAGTGTTCCAGTGCATTTTATGAAAACGAACCATGGGTTCAACCTTGGTGTAAATACTGAATGGAACAATTTACTATAGGAAGGGAACATTGATACATTTTTCATGTTTTACTTGTTACACTTGAAATCCATTTACAAAGACAAAGATGCTGATATTATCTGCGCTGAAAGTGTGAGTAATGACTGATCTCCCATGACGGGATTGGTAAAAGCTATGTGATGGAACCCTTGTTTTCAACCATCTTAGATTGTGTTAAATCAGTGATAACTTCAAGGAATGGAAAAAAGGCTTTTTCAAAGTGTAAGAACAGAGCCAATCAGTGTGTTTAAACAATGCTGACAGGTGTGTGTAATAATCTTAGCTGGTAGGCAATTCACAAAACGAGAAACAGGGAGGAGCCATGTAACTATAAAAGATGTTCTTAGTACAGAGAGGTCTTTATTGTGGTTGCTGTAAAGCAGACCATAGTCATAATAATCATCATCATCAACATCATCATGGGGCAACTGGAGCGAGGATCTCTATATTTATTTGTGCTTCTCTGTTTGGGCTGGGTTTGTGAAGCACATTGGAACTCACAGAGAGGGCCTGCTAGACAACCGTTATCATTGAACTATGATGATGTGTCACCAACTAAACCTGAGCTTAGGGAGCAAGTCCCGGCCCAAACCAGGCCCCAGGTCACAGCCCGGCCTCCTGATCCCCAGTCTGTTGTGAAGGTGTTGTTGACCCCTCCAGAGCTTGTCAGGAGTGTGGGGGCCCGCTGTGGGGAGAGCAGGGTGCGGGTGGAGGCCAAACTGGACCTGTTTGGGACGGGCCAGCTAGTGAAGGCGGAGGATGTCTCCCTGGGAGGTTGCGTCTCCACGGAGTTGGACCTCTCAGCCCAGGTCCTGCTGTTTGAGTCGGAGCTGCACACCTGTGGAAGTGTGCTGAAGGTAAGAGCTTCGGTGTTTGGATTAGCTTACTAGTCATTTCATGCGGTTCTACATGTACTGTGATTTCTTCCACTGCATAAAGGTTACTTAAATATGGTGACTGTTTTTTGGGGTGTAAGATGACAGAGGACTACCTTGTCTATGCCTTCACCCTGATCTACACCCCAACACCGGAAGGTGCCAATTCCATTGTCAGAACCAATGATGCCACAGTCTGCATTGAGTGCCACTATCTGAGGTGTGTGGCGTACTATAGTTCCAGAATCAATGTACCATTATACTATGATCTCAATGGAAACATGATACCTTACCCTCTGCCTACCCCAGGAGACTCAATGTGAGCAGCAATGCCCTGAGGCCCACCTGGCTTCCCTATAGTGCTACCAAAGTAGCTGAGGACTCCCTGACCTTTACCCTTGCACTCATGAATGGTGGGTAATCATCTGGGCTCAATAGAGCACACCTACTGTTAATCCATCTATGCATATCTGCTCTGTTTACTGTACAGTCAGTGCATCTGTTTAAAATGTTTCATAGACGACTGGAAGTATGAGCGGTCATCTAATGTCTACTTCCTGGGAGACATTATTCATCTGGTGGCGTCTGTGCAGCAGTATCACCATGTGCCCATGCGTGTGTTTGTGGACAGCTGTGTGGCCACCCTGGTCCCTGACACCAACTCTGCTCCCAAATATGACTTTATCCAGAACCATGGGTAAGGGCCAATATGGAGGTATATTTTATTGTATTTAAATTTGCATTAACCCCCCCCTCCTGCAACAGTCTTGAATTTAGACTTCCCTCAATGAGTGCTTTCCACACCTCACTCTTGTACTAAGGAAATGAATGTGAACCCTTATCCCTATATAGCTATGGTAGCACGCAAGTAGCTACCAACAGAGGGACCAGGATGTCCCACTACCCTCCTAACCTACCTTTGTCCCTCCAGGTGTGTAACTGATGCCCTGCAGACAGGCTCTGTCTCCCAGTTCCTGGTCCGCTCTCAGCTGGACAGACTCCACCTCCAGCTAGAGGCCTTCCGCTTCCAGCAGCAGACCAGCCCCAATGTGAGTCACTTTGTCTGGGCTCCGGACAGGCCTTTCATGGGGTTATACCATTATGGTGTTTACTTAAAACATGCCAAATCTGGGCCTGTATTCAGTGTCTCAGAGTAATTCTAATCTAGAATTAGGTCTTTTCTCAAATGTGTTGTTTCTAAGGTCAAACGGATCCTAGTTCAGCACTTCTGAGACACATTGAATGTGGGCCCATATGTATGCACGGCTTAGGACTTAATGTAAATATCAGAAACAAAGTTAATGTATCTGACTTGGGATGTATGCACTGCATATGGTGTGTGGAGTCCACATTACATTTCCAGCAGTTAATAGCAATCTCTCATAGATCTACATCACCTGTAGCCTGAAGGCCTCTGTAGCAACTGCTCCCCTAGACATGGAGCACAAGGCCTGCTCCTTCTCTTCAGGATCCAACCGGTATGCATGGGCTTCTCTTTGGCATTGGTATTGTTAGAGGCCTATCAATGGTATAGCGTCATAATCCCCTCCACTTTTCTCCAGCTGGGTAGGAGCTGACGGGGATGATGCGGTGTGTGGCTGCTGTCAGACTTCCTGTGGCAAGAGGAAGGGGAGGAGTCTGCCCTCTGATACAGGTATGGTTGTGTTCCCCCTCAGATTCTGCTGATGCATGCCAGATCTTACAATGCCTGGATAGGTATTTTGCATGTCAACTAACATGTTATAGCAATCTGGTGACCAACGACATGGTACGCGACCATTGGTTAATGCATGCAACATCTGAGCAGGGGAATGCTTGAAGATGTAGAAAAGCATAATTGTGCTAGAATGAATCTGACCTATATGGTGGAAGGTTGGTTAAGTGATTTCAATGGCTAAATTAGCCTTATACAAGAGCTATGTGTGACTGGTGTTGTTCTCTCTCCAGATGTAGTGTGGGAAGAGGATGCTATGCTGGGGCCAATCCTTATCCAAGACACCTACGTGAAATGGGAAAAGGAAGTACATGCTGGAGAGCAGCAAGTGCAGGCTGAAGCACAGCACTCTCATATGTTGGCTGAGGATCCATCTGAAGCGGGTAACTATGCTACAACACAAACTTTAACTTAATTGAGTTGTGTTAATCTTAACATGAACTGTTCCATGTAGCCTGAGCATTGTTAGATCATGTTAAATCCAAGTCCTTTTGTATCCTAGGTGTCTCTGCAGAGGCAGTTGTGGTGGGATTGGTGATGGTGTTGGGCCTTCTCTGTGTGGGCATTCTGGTAACCGTCCTGTACATGAGGAACAAGCCCAATACCTACTCCAGTGATTTACCCACAACCTTTAACTGAAATTAATAATAAACATGGCAGCAATGCATTTTATCTACCTACCTGGGTGCTGTGTTTTTTATTTTGTCTTTGCTTGGAGGTGGTTCACTGACTTGATGTTGATGGCCAGCAGAATGCATGATGGGCTTCTTGCTGCCACTCCTCCACTAGATGGAGGCAGATGTTAGCCTGCTGTGCCAGTTGATTTGTTTGTAATTATCTTAGACTTCATGGTTGACTCATTTGGTTTCCCATTGTCTGACATGTTTCATTGAATGTGAATGATGAGCATCCCAGATGGCGGTCCATGAGTTGTGGCTGTATTTTGGAAGGACTCGGTGCCTCAAAGGCACACAAACACTAAAAGTAAACCAAATGAATGTCACTGATCTAATCACAGTAACAAACACAATTTACTGTTAATCCTTTAGCACTGGCACAACATTGCTCATTTGGGTAGCAAACCAATTAAACTGACCAGCCAATGCTGACTGGTTAAGGTGTGGTGATGGGTGCGTTCACTTAATTAACTCATAAGTGACCAAAGATTGTACCTTCAGAGTACATTGCTTAAGAGTCCACAATCTTGTCATTTCAGTTATTACGGTCAACCTGGTCAGTCTTACACCTGTTGGACTGACTACTGTGCTGCAAGTATCAGTCATGCTGACATCATGGTGTCATGACACAACTTATCCACCAAGGAGTAGAATTCTGTTCTCAGGTCCCATGTGTGGTTCATAAGAGGCGCATCTGGGAACCCGCATATACCATCTAAGGTTCAATGCAGCTAATTTAATCATTTCTGGGTGACTAAGTACCTTACTGTGATTTGAGTTCCATTTAAATTTGCCTAAAATGGCTCTTCGGCATAACTACATGTCCAAAAGTTGCTCATCAAGCATCCAATTGCAAAATCATGATTTAATATGGTTGGGCAATTAGGCCTGGCTTGCATTCCATAATCATCTCAAAGGTGTTTGAGGTCAGGTCTCTGTGCAGGCCAGTTTTTCCACACCCATCTCAACAAGCCATTTCTGTATGGACCTCGCTTTGTGCATGGGGGCATTGTCATGCTGTAATGGGAAAGGGCCTTCCCCCAAACTGTTGTGACAAGTTGTCAGCACAAAATCGTCTGTCATATGCTGTAGCGTTAACATTTCCCTTCACTGGCACTAAGGGGCCTACCCCGACCCATTATTCCTCCAGTTGGAACTATTCAGTGGGGCAGGTAGTTGTCTTGGCAGCTGCCAAACCCAGATTTGTCCATCAGACTGCCAGATGGTGAAGCGTGATTCATCACTCCAGAGAACGAGTTTCCACTGCTCCAGAGTCCAATGGCGGCAAGCTTTACACCACTCCAGCCAATGCTTGGCATAGAAACCCATTTAATGAACAGGGGACAGAATATTTTTACGCACTTCAGGACTCGGCGGTCCTGTTCTGTGAGCTTGTGTGGCCAATCCACTTTGCTGTCGAGCCGTTGCTGCTTGCGTTTCCATTTCACAATAACAGTACTTACAGACTGGGGCAGCTCTAGCAGGGCAGAAATCTGACTGCAAAGGTCAAAGGAATTTGTTGGAAAGGTGGCATCCTGTGACGGTGTCACTGAAAGTTACTGGGCTCTTCAGTTCGGTTTATTCTTATGTTAGTCTATAAATATTGCGTGGTGGTGTGCTTGCTTTTATTCACCTGTCAGCAACGGGTGTGGCTGAAACAGCCGAATCCACTCATTTGAAGGGGTGTTCACATACTGGTGTATTCTCAAGCAAGAATTTTGCTAGGGCTATTTGGGGTGTAGATTGAGTGGCGAGGAGAAAACTAGCCCTCATTGGCAGAGGTTTGGAACTATTAACCAATTTACCACAATGGGATGTCACCATGGAAAGCTGAAATTCCTCCCCATGCAAACCTGCTGATTAGAAGATCCTGTGTATAATGTATTTTCTATCAGGAAATAACACTAGTTTCAAAAGCTGTTGTACAATATGGAAAAACTGAAGTTCGACTGCCTTACACAGGTTGTGATGGTACCAGGTGCCGCATCGATTAATGGTATGTTAGCCATGTTGTTCACTTTTATTTTATTAGCATTCCTGCTGTTTTGAGCCATCATCCATTGATCATTTGTGTATATTCTGATGGTGGCAATATCGCAGTTATAATACTGTAGGCTCGACCAGGGTTGGGTAGGTTACTTTCTAAATGCAATCTGTTACTATCAAAAAGAAATGAGGACCAAGGCACTCTTCATATAATTAATTAAAATGCCTTTTTATTTTGTGCTAAGAGCAATCCGTTACTAGTTACCTTTCCAAAACTGTAAACAGTAACGTACCTTTTTGAGTTTCTAAATGTAAAACTAATCCAATAAGTAATCTAGTTGTTCAAAAGTATCTGATTACTTGTAATCAGCTACTCCCCAACCTTAGGCCTATGTATTGGGAACACACAGGCTACATTATAAGGAAATTCTGATGAAATGCTCGGGCTACATGGAACAACTTCCAATAGAGGCGTTAGATGTGGTCTCGTTGTCTCTCGTTTCCTTGCAATGCTGTCAAACAGTGTTAAATTATCGGTTTTATTTGAGATGGATTCCAACATTATTGGTGTGGCTTGTTATGCATATATACTGAACAAAAATATAAACGCAACATGCAACAATTTCAACGATTTTACTGAGTTACAGTTCATATAAGGATACAGTCAATTTAAATAAAGTCATTAGGCCCTAATCTATTAATTTCACATGACTGGGTAGGGGTGCAGCCATGGGTGAGCCTGGGAGGGCGTAGGCCCAACCACTTGGGAGCCAGGCCCACCCACTGGGGAGCCAGGCTTAGTCAATCAGAATTAGTTTTTCCCCACAAAAGGGATATATTACAGACAGAGTTACCTCAGTTTCATTAGCTGTCCAGGTGGCTGGTCTCAGGTGATCCCGCAGGAAAAAGAGCCGGACGTGGAGGTCCTGGGCTGGCGTGGTTATACGTGGTCTGTGGTTGTGAGGCCGGTTGGACGTATTGCCAAATATTCCAAAACGATGTTAGCAACAGCGCTCGTGGACATTCCTGCAGTCAGCATGCCAATTGCACGCTCCCTCAAAACTTGAGACATCTGTGGCATTGTGTTGTGTGACAAAACTGCACATTTTTGAGTGGCCTGTTATTGTCCCCAACACAAGGTGCACCTGTGTAATGGTCATGCTGTTTAGTCAGCTTCTTGATATGCCACACCTGTCAGGTGGATGGATTATCTTGGCAAAGGAGAAACGCTCACTAACAGGGATGTGAACAAATTTGGAGACAAATATGCTTTTTGTGAGTATGGACAATTTCTGGGATCTCTTATTCAGCTCATGAAACATGGGACCAACACTTTACATGCTACGTTTTTATTTTTGTTCAGTATAAATCCTTCTGTTCTCGTGACACCATCCAATAATGTAGGCTTACGAGCAGACAAAAAAAAGCGGCCTATGAGGTTTGTATGTAGGCCTATATCTTGGTTAGGCATGGTAGGGAACCATGAGATTTTCCTGTCCTATAGTTAACTTCAACTTCAACACATTTTTTGTCACTGGATCTGGTAAATCACATTCAGCGCACAAACTGAGCAATCGATTTGCATGTGTTATTCCACAGTGTGTGGACTTCCCAAGAAAAAAGAACAGTTAAAATGTCCAAACAAACCCTAATTTTCCATCCTTCGGTCTACAGCTGTGGGTTTATAAATAATGGGATTGGTTTTTGGGCAGGTTCGGGTCCGTCCATCCATCCTTGAAGGGAATGGCTCGGTTCTGCTGCTAGATTCGATTAATTCCCGTTCCGTCACTCTTCATTCCCCGTCCCCCAGTTGCATCCCTTTGCTCCGTATAATATTATAACAATCAGCCACGGCTTTGGTGGAGGCGCGAGGAGATGGGCAGATGGCGCGTAATTAGGTTGAGGCGCAAGCCAGGGGAGACTACGCCCCCGGGTCTCGAGGGAGAGACTGTTTCTAGAAGTGCAGGTGCGTTGGGTTTTGATCAAAAACGGCCTAGCAGAACTGTCCGAGATTTAAAGCATCAAAAAAACTATCCTCTCACCAGAAGAGCAACTTCTCAAAAGCGTGTTTACTTAATTAGAGAACGTGGATGCTCCAATTAAGTCCATGGAGTTAAAACAGGGGGATTGATTGGTTCCACCACTTAATAGTGTTCATGACATTTTGTCCTACCAAATATGTCCAAACCTCAAATTGATGGATGTCACAGCAGGACACTTTTAAGAGCTGTCAATTTAAACTACAATTCAAGACCATGGACAGCTTCGTGGAGCCACACCAATGCTCGTCCATGGTGCTGATTTTGAGCTCAATTTTCGTCAATCTTTCAGTAGAGCCAATAACGGTGTGCTGTCCATGGGGCTGAATTATTTGGCGCTCCCGCGGGTTAGTGTGACCTCATCATCCCATAATAAATCGTCCTGTGGTAGGCCTATGTGTGTAAATTATACACAGACAATCGAGATAGAAGATGGCACGAAGCCCTGTTTCCCCATGGCACACAAACATCGAATCATGCTAACAACGTCACCATGGGAGTCGGTCTAAAGCAGACTGCTGGGTGAGACAGATATGCAGATATACTTTAGGTCCTCATCAGACAGGTAGCAGGTCCAATTTATCTCCATAAATAGTCCATATGAAATAGAATGTCTTTACAGTTTCATAAGAAATGCAGCAGAAATTGGGTATAGCATTGAGTTGTGCAGTAGCGTTTTGCAAGGCCCTACTCCTTCCTGTACAAGCTCATCCTGGCTCATCCTGCCTGTAGACAAATACATTAGGCCCAGATTTATCATAATGGTAGAATAAGGGTCTGACTTAGCCAACAGCTGTGACCCAGGGTTACCTAGCAACAGGTTAAGCCCAGAAAATAGTGTATTCACTCTTAGAAACCCGTTTTTGGGGGGTTCTAACCTTTTGGTTCTTTGGATGGGATTAAAGAACACTACTAAAAAAGGTTCATATATAGACACGCAGTGGCCAGTTTATTAGGTACACCACCCGTTCACGAAAATGGTTTGCTCCTACAAACAGTGTCACATGGCCATGGCTTGCTATATAAAGCAGGCAGACAGGCATTGAAGCATTCAGTTACTGTTTGATTGAATGTTAGAATGGGCAAAACTAGTGGCCTAAGCGACTTTGAGCGTGATATGCTCATCAGTGCCTAGTGAGCCGGTTCCAGTATCTCAGAAGCGGCCGGCCTCCTGACAGTGTCTAGGGTTTACTGAGACTGCCACAAACAAAAAACATCCAGTCAGCAGAAGACCTATGGGCAAAAACAGCTTGTTGATGAGTGGTCGATGGAGAATGGCAAGAATCGTGCAAGCTAACAGGTGGGTCACAAACAGGCAAATAATGGCGCAGTACAACAGTGGTGTGCAGAACAGCATCTCGGAATGCACAACCCGTTGGTCCTTGTCACAAATGGGCTATTGCAGCAGACGACCATACCGTGTTCCACTCCTATCAGCTAAAAACAAGAAGAACAACACTGGACAGTTGAGGAGTGGAAAAACATTGCCTGGCCTGACAAATCCCTGTTACTCTTGCGTCATGCTGATGGCAGAGTCAGAATTTTGCGTAAGCAGCATGAGCCATGGCCCCATCCCTCCTGGTGTCAACAGTACAGGCTGGTGGTGGTGGTGTAATGGTGTGGGGAAGTTTTCCTGGCACAGGAAAGGTCTCTTGATACCTATTCAGCGATGTTTCCATTCCCACAAAAAATTCAAGCTGTTCTGCAGGCAAAGGGGGTTCGACCCAGTACTAGATTGGGGCAACTAATGACCAGAAGATACATTTCTGTTGTTCACTGTAACTAATGACCAACGTGTATTGACGAGGGCCATTATTCAAACAAAGAGATTCCCCCCGAGCCACCAACGCAAGTAATGACAATAACTTCTGAAAACTATGCTGGTGTACATTTGTCCATTATTTGTTAATTAAAATACATTCTTAGCTCAAAATATGACTATTTTATAGTTGTAGCCATAATTCATAAATTGCACCATGTAGGGTTCTATATGGAACCATTTAGGTTCAGTGAAGTTCTGGACTAAAAAGCTCTTTCAATGCTTTAGTCCTAAACTAGGCTTAATCAGTGTCTGGAAAATTGGATAGATCCCTAGAGGGAGAGATGGGCATCTATGGAGACAGAGACATACAACAGACTCACTCAGAGACTCACTCAGAGCTTACAGGCAAACACACATCTGTGGAAGTGAGCAAACAGACAAGAGTGGTCCTGTCGCACAGTCACACACACACACACACACACAAACACACACACACACACATATATATAGACACATTCACGCACACACATTCTGCATGTCCCAGTGCAGCACACATACTGTAAGTGATGTCAGCCTGTATAGATTATACTGAGCTGCGTGACGACCTTCAGAGCACAGTGTGTCACAGTCAGGACTGAATAAATGCATTAGACCCTGAGTTTACTGCATAGTCGTATAGTGGAAAGGTCACACACATCCTCCAAGGGAGTGTGTTACTCTCCTTATCTCCTGTCCTCTGCTTTACTCCTCTCCTCTCCTATTCACTCTTTTCCTGCCTCCTCCCTACATCTCCTTTCACTCCTCTCTGCCTTTTTCTTCTCCTCTCAAGGATGATTGGGCACCCATCTTTGGATGTTTTCTGTTTTCTTTACCCATACTCCCACAGGGCCAAGGGGCTGAAGTGATGTTCACTCATCCATAACAGAGAGAGCCCCAACACAGAGGGTGTTTATAATAGACATTCTGTTGAAAGTACCTTGTGTGGGTCTGTACATTACTGTAGCATGTTACAGATCTACCATATACTAGTTCATTGATCCTGACATATGTTGTTCAGAGTCACTCCTTGTGACACAATGGGTCATTATGGTTGGGTAGAGGCAAGTGGTAATCTCTCTTTCTAACCTCTCTCTCTCTCTCTCCTCACTCTCTCTTTCTCCATTTCTGTGTATTACAGGTCTCACTTTGATTACAGGTCTCAGTTCAGAGGAACCCCTGTGACATTGACATACCCATCCAGTTCTCTCCTGTTGATTACAGGTCTCAGTTCAGAGGAATCCCTGTGACATTGACATACCCATCCAGTTCCCTCCTGAACACCCTGTAAACCAGAAACAGGTGTCCTGTCTGATGCCTATTTCAATACATCACTGAGATTTGCGTAGCATTTAGCAGCTTAGCGTGCATCGCTAATTGAAGTGGATGGATTTTTTAATGGGGAAGCTAACATTAGCATTTCACCAACAGTCATGCATACATGGGGATGCCCAGCAGTGATAGTATCAGGTGTGGTTCTGCCCACAGCGAATACATCTCCTCTCCTTTTCCATTCACCCTTCTCCGAACCAATTACACATTTGCTAAGCGTTTGTTTTTCTGCTGATTTGTTGTTGTTTTTCCTTGCTTGTATTTTAATCACTGTTCAGTGTGGGAATTAAGTGGAAGGAAGCTTGGGTGAAAAACTGGAGTGGATTTCAAAGCTAACATGGAATGGATGGACTACTGTACAGTATTGTATTGTACTATTTTCTATATTCTATTGTATTCCTATCATTCTTAGTCAGAGGGGTGGGGAATGTTGCTTCAGGTGAGAGGAGATGACTGAAGGGAAGTTTGTGGGGACACGCACACACACACACACACTCACACACACACACACACACACACAATGTGTGTATGTCTGTGACATCTAGCAGCCATACAGTTGGGCTAGTATTAGTCCATAAATAAAAAACCTCTGCCTGTAAAACTACATTCCGAATCGGATCAATATAACATGGAAAGCCTTGGAATAATTTGTATTGATTTCTGCAGGCACCTTTCCTGAGCTCAGTCTCAGTCTCAGCATGAACCAAAAAGCAGGGGATGAATTATTACCCAAATTATTTTCAACACACATGCAGCAAAAAGGATTTATTATTATAATTTTCTTTAACTATTACATATTTTGTATTTTTGCGCACACACTGTGTGTGTGTGTGTGTGTGTGTGTGTGTGTGTGAAGCAATGGAATTCTCACTCCATCCCTTGTTTTTTCCTGTTTTTTCCTTCCTTCCCTCCCTTACTCCTCATGCCCTTCCTCTCCTGTCTTCCAGTAGCCATGGTTACAAAGGTGATCGATTAGATGCCTTCTGATTCCAGACCACCAGAAACAAAAGATGACAGCAGATGGCAACCAGACAGAGAGAGAGAGAGAAAACAGAGAACAGAGAATTGAACTGAGTTTCACTCTGCATGTTGGTCAATCATGGTACTTCACCATCTGCAGTGGATGAGGGTCTCCACTCAAACAATGAAAGATACAGAGACAAGCAAACAGTCAGAATATGAGTGAGAGAAATGGGACGGCTTCAAAACCTTGGCGATACAGACCTTGGCGATACCTTGGACAAGAAAACACTGTAGGGAGGAAGAGAGGGAAGATGAGAGGGATGAAAGAGAAGGAATGGTGAAATGAAGGAAAAAGAAGGCTTAATACAAAGTAACAGATGGTCCTCAAACACCGTAGACTCAAGGGAGACAGGGAGAGCACACACACGCACACACATGCACACACTTGAATATTTTATTTGGTTCCACAATGGCACATATGTAGTTTGAGGGTTCTTTCAATGGTGGATGGATGACTCTACAGAGGACATAAACTGGGATGGAGACTGATCACTATTTTGTAGATTTAATCATCAACTGCACACAGATACAGTCATGCAGGAACTCAGCTACTTCCTGTTCTCTTTTTAAATTAACCCACATTCCACCAATCACAAAACAGCAAGGTGGTTTCTAGATAAATACTCAATAGAAATTACCATTCCAAACAACTGATTCCACACTCTTTTTGACGAACCAACAGTGAAACAGAAAATAACAACTCTCATAAAATGTCCCTAGGAAGGACCCATATTTTAAGGGCCACAGATTGACTTGGTTCCACACAGACAGATGAGAGATAAGGTTTGGGGCTCCCTCCATCCTTTTACATGATGGAACAGATGGTTTCCAGGCTAAAGCAGACCTGGGGTACCCAGAAGAGAGAGAGGGAGAGAGTGAGAGAGAGTGGAGCAGACCTGGGGTACCCAGAAGAGAGAGAGGGAGATAATGAGAGAGAGTGGAGCAGACCTGGGGTACCCAGAAGAGAGAGAGGGAGAGAATGAGAGAGAGAGGGAGAGAATGAGAGAGAGTGGAGCAGACCTGGGGTACCCAGAAGAGAGAGAGGGAGAGAGTGAGAGAGAGTGGAGCAGACCTGGGGTACCCAGAAGAGAGAGAGTGTGAGAGAATGAGAGAGAGTGGAGCAGACCTGGGGTACCCAGAAGAGAGAGAGGGAGAGAATAAGAGAGAGTGGAGCAGAGGAAGAAGAGAAGGGGGAGAGTCTTACTTTGGTTTATCCATACAGAAATATACTTGAAAATAAAGTTGCCATATTGTTACTGTTGTACTATACAATGAGGGCTTCCCATAATTGTCCATTGTTTGGGTGGCTAACTGGTTGGTAGGCTACAGCACGCTGGAGAGAGCACAAGTTGGTAGAATCCATCCCCACTGACAGTTGGTAGAATCCATCTGTTACGGTGCGTGAATGAGGACCCAAAAGCGAATTAACTTAAACAGAGCTTCTTTAATTACCAAACATAGGTAGGCTCAGACGGACCGGCAGATTCCGACAGGACGAGACAAGGTTACAGCAAACATGACGACAGTCTGGTTCAGGCATGAAACACAACAAACAAGAATCCGACAAGGACAGGAACAAAAACAGAGAGAGATATAGGGGACTAATCAGAGGGAAAAAGGGAACAGGTGGGAAAAGGGGTGACGAGGTGGTTAGGAGGAGACAAGGCACAGCTGGGGGAAAGAGGGGGTGGAAAGGTAACCTAACAATGACCAGCAGAGGGAGACAGGGTGAAGGGAAAGGACAGAGACAAGACACAACATGACAGTACATGACAGTACCCCCCCACTCACCGAGCGCCTCCTGGCGCACTCGAGGAGGAAACCTGGCGGCAACGGAGGAAATCCTCGATCAGCGCACGGTCCAGCACGTCCCGAGAGGGAACCCAACTCCTCTCCTCAGGACCGTACCCCTCCCAATCTACGAGGTACTGGTGACCACGGCCCCGAGGACGCATGTCCAAAATTCTACGGACCCTGTAGATGGGTGCGCCCTCGACAAGGATGGGGGGGGGGGGGGGGGGAAGACGAGCGGGGGCGCGAAGGACGGGCTTGATGCAGGAGACATGGAAGACCGGGTGGACGCGACGAAGGTATCGCGGAAGAAGAAGTCGAACTGCGACAGGATTAATGACCCGAGAAATACGGAACGGACCAATGAACCGCGGGGTCAACTTGCGAGAAGCCGTCTTAAGGGGAAGGTTCTGAGTGGAGAGCCAAACTCTCTGACCGCGACAATATCTAGGACTCTTAGTTCTACGCTTATTAGCAGCCCTCACAGTCTGCGTCCTATAACGGCAAAGTGCAGACCTGACCCTCTTCCAGGTGCGCTCGCAACGTTGGACAAAAGCCTGAGCGGAGGGGACGCTGGACTCGGCGAACTGAGATGAGAACAGCGGAGGCTGGTACCCGAGGCTACTCTGAAAAGGAGATAGCCCGGTCGCAGACGAAGGAAGCGAGTTGTGGGCGTATTCTGCCCAGGGGAGCTGTTCTGACCAAGACGCAGGGTTACGAAAAGAAAGACTGCGTAAGATGCGACCAATAGTCTGATTGGCCCGTTCTGCTTGACCGTTAGACTGGGGGTGAAAGCCGGAAGAGAGACTGACGGAAGCCCCAATCAAACGGCAAAACTCCCTCCAAAATTGAGACGTGAATTGCGGACCTCTGTCCGAAACGACGTCTGACGGAAGGCCATGAATTCTGAAAACATTCTCAATGATGATTTGTGCCGTCTCTTTAGCAGAAGGAAGCTTAGCAAGGGGAATGAAATGAGCCGCCTTAGAGAACCTATCGACAACCGTAAGAATAACAGTCTTCCCCGCTGACGAAGGCAGTCCGGTGACAAAATCTAAGGCGATGTGAGACCACGGTCGAGAAGGAATAGGAAGCGGCCTGAGACGGCCGGCAGGAGGAGAGTTACCGGACTTAGTCTGCGCGCAGACCGAACAAGCAGCCACGAAACGACGCGTGTCATGCTCCCGGGTGGGCCACCAAAAACGCTGGCGAATGGAAGCAAGCGTACCCCGAACGCCAGGGTGGCCGGCTAACTTGGCAGAGTGAGCCCACTGAAGAACGGCCAGACGAGTAGGAACGGGAACGAAAAGAAGGTTCCTAGGACAAGCGCGCGGCGACGGAGTGTGAGTGAGCGCTTGCTTTACCTGCCTCTCAATTCCCCAAACAGTCAACCCGACAACACGCCCCTCAGGGAGAATCCCCTCGGGGTCAGTGGAGGCTACTGAAGAACTGAAGAGACGAGATAAAGCATCAGGCTTGGTGTTCTTAGAGCCCGGACGATAAGAAATCACGAACTCGAAACGAGCGAAAAACAGCGCCCAACGCGCCTGACGCGCATTAAGTCGTTTGGCAGAACGGATGTACTCAAGGTTCCTATGGTCAGTCCAAACGACAAAAGGAACGGTCGCCCCCTCCAACCACTGTCGCCATTCGCCTAGGGCTAACCGGATGGCGAGCAGTTCGCGGTTACCCACATCATAGTTACGTTCCGACGGCGACAGGCGATGAGAAAAATACGCGCATGGGTGGACCTTGTCGTCAGAGAGGGAGCGCTGAGAAAGAATGGCTCCCACGCCCACCTCTGACGCGTCAACCTCGACAACGAACTGTCTAGAGACGTCAGGTGTAACAAGGATAGGAGCGGATGTAAAACGATTCTTGAGGAGATCAAAAGCTCCCTGGGCGGAAACGGACCACTTAAAGCACGTCTTGACAGAAGTAAGGGCTGTGAGAGGAGCTGCCACCTGACCGAAATTACGGATGAAACGACGATAGAAGTTCGCGAAGCCGAGAAAGCGCTGCAGCTCGACGCGTGACTTAGGGACGGGCCAATCAATGACAGCTTGGACCTTAGCGGGATCCATCTTAATGCCTTCAGCGGAAATAACAGAACCGAGAAATGTGACGGAGGAGGCATGAAAAGTGCACTTCTCAGCCTTCACAAAAAGACAATTCTCTAAAAGGCGCTGGAGGACACGTCGAACGTGCTGAACATGAATCTGGAGTGACGGTGAAAAAATCAGGATATCGTCAAGGTAAACGAAAACAAAGATGTTCAGCATGTCTCTCAGGACATCATTGACTAATGCCTGAAAGACAGCTGGAGCGTTAGCGAGGCCGAAAGGAAGAACCCGGTATTCAAAGTGCCCTAACGGAGTGTTAAACGCCGTCTTCCACTCGTCCCCCTCCCTGATGCGCACGAGATGGTAAGCGTTACGAAGGTCCAACTTAGTGAAAAACCTGGCTCCCTGCAGGATCTCGAAGGCTGAAGACATAAGAGGAAGCGGATAACGATTCTTCACTGTTATGTCATTCAGCCCTCGATAATCTATGCAGGGGCGCAGAGACCCGTCCTTCTTCTTGACAAAAAAAAACCCCGCTCCGGCGGGAGAGGAGGAGGGGACTATGGTACCGGCGTCAAGAGCTACAGACAAATAATCTTCGAGAGCCTTACGTTCGGGAGCCGACAGAGAGTATAGTCTACCCCGGGGGGGGGTGGTTCCCGGAAGGAGATCAATACTACAATCATACGACCGGTGTGGAGGAAGAGAGGTGGCCCTGGACCGACTGAACACCGTGCGCAGATCGTGATATTCCTCCGGCACCCCTGTCAAATCACCAGGCTCCTCCTGTGAAGAAGAGACAGAGGAAACAGGAGGGATAGCAGACATTAAACATTTCACATGACAAGAGACGTTCCAGGAGAGGATAGAATTACTAGACCAATTAATGGAAGGATTATGACAAACTAGCCAGGGATGGCCCAAAACAACAGGTGTAAAAGGTGAACGAAAAATTAAAAAAGAAATGGTTTCACTATGATTACCAGAAACAGTGAGGGTTAAAGGTAGCGTCTCACGCTGAATCCTGGGGAGAGGACTACCATCCAGGGCGAACAAGGCCGTGGGCTCCTTTAACTGTCTGAGAGGAATGTCATGTTCCCGAGCCCAGGTCTCGTCCATAAAACAGCCCTCCGCCCCAGAGTCTATTAAGGCACTGCAGGAAGCTGACGAACCGGTCCAGCGTAGATGGACCGACAAGGTAGTGCAGGATCTTGAAGGAGAGACAGGAGTAGTAGCGCTCACCAGTAGCCCTCCGCTTACTGACGAGCTCTGGCCTTTTACTGGACATGAAGTGACAAAATGACCAGCGGAACCGCAATAGAGACAGAGGCGGTTGGTGATTCTCCGTTCCCTCTCCTTAATCGAGATGCGGATACCTCCCAGCTGCATGGGCTCAGCACCCGAGCCGGCAGAGGAAGATGGTAGTGATGCGGAGAGGGGGGCCACGGAGAACGCGAGCTCCTTTCCACGAGCTCGGTGACGAAGATCAACCCGTCGCTCAATGCGAATAGCGAGTTCAATCAAGGAATCCACGCTGGAAGGAACCTCCCGGGAGAGAATCTCATCCTTTACCTCTGCGCGGAGACCCTCCAGAAAACGAGCGAGCAAAGCCGGCTCGTTCCAGCCACTGGAGGCAGCAAGAGTGCGAAACTCAATAGAGTAGTCTGTTATGGATCGATTACCTTGACATAGGGAAGACAGGGCCCTGGAAGCCTCCTCCCCAAAAACAGATCGATCAAAAACCCGTATCATCTCCTCCTTAAAGTCCTGATACTGGTTAGTACACTCAGCCCTTGCCTCCCAGATTGCCGTGCCCCACTCACGAGCCCGTCCAATAAGGAGAGATATGACGTAGGCGACACGAGCAGTGCTCCTGGAGAAAGTGTAGGGCTGGAGAGAAAACACAATATCACACTGGGTGAGGAACGAGCGGCATTCAGTGGGCTCCCCAGAGTAACACGGCGGGTTATTGATTCTGGGCTCCGGAGATTCGAAAGCCCTGGAAGTGGCCGGTGGATCGAGGCGGAGATGGTGAACCTGTTCTGTGAGGTTGGAGACTTGGGTGGCCAGGGTCTCAACGGCATGTCGAGCAGCAGACAATTCCTGCTCGTGTCTGCCTAGCATCGCTCCCTGGATCCCGACGGCTGAGTGGAGAGGATCCGAAGTCGCTGGGTCCATTCTTGGTCGGATTCTTCTGTTACGGTGCGTGAATGAGGACCCAAAAGCGAATTAACTTAAACAGAGCTTCTTTAATTACCAAACATAGGTAGGCTCAGACGGACCGGCAGATTCCGACAGGACGAGACAAGGTTACAGCAAACATGACGACAGTCTGGTTCAGGCATGAAACACAACAAACAAGAATCCGACAAGGACAGGAACAAAAACAGAGAGAGATATAGGGGACTAATCAGAGGGAAAAAGGGAACAGGTGGGAAAAGGGGTGACGAGGTGGTTAGGAGGAGACAAGGCACAGCTGGGGGAAAGAGGGGGTGGAAAGGTAACCTAACAACGACCAGCAGAGGGAGACAGGGTGAAGGGAAAGGACAGAGACAAGACACAACATGACAGTACATGACACCATCCCCACTGAAATTTGGTAGAATCCCATCCCCACTGAAAGTTGGTAGAATCCATCCCCACTGAAAGTTGGTAGAATCCATCCCCACTGAAAGTTGGTAGAATCCCATCCCCACTGAAAGTTGGTAGAATCCATCCCCACTGAAAGTTGGTAGAATCCCATCCCCACTGACAGTTGGTAGAATCCATCCCCACTGAAAGTTGGTAGAATCCCATCCCCACTGAAAGTTGGTAGAATCCATCCCCACTGAAAGTTGGTAGAATCCATCCCCATTGATTCAGTGTTTAAGGTGAATTAAGCTGTTGAAAGGATTCCCAATTCATCATCCTGTCAAAAGGTGCCACAGAAAATCAATAGGTGTGATCTATCCTTCCGGTCTGGGTGACAGACAGCTGAATATGCTGTTGCATGATTACAGCACTGCAAAATGATAACAACATGGAACTGAGACACTTCCTTTTCATAGTACACAACATGACTCCTCCCATAACCCTAACCTCTGGGCTTCGTTATGCAAGTCTTTTTCAAGCATTAATAGTAAATGACTTCATAAGTTAGTTTTCATGTGGTACCGTTGTCATATTATGCATTGTAGAGTTACAGGGAAACAGTGTGTTTATATGTGAGTCTGTGATGAGTGGTGACAGGGTCGGTGTGTGTGGGGGAGGGGGAAGTTGGTTTGACAGAGAAACAGCCTAATTACATGATAGCACTGAGCCTCCCCACTCCTCACCCCTGGCCTTGTATGACACCCCTCAGTCTGGCTCGGTCCTGTTCTACTTCACCCCTGGCCTTGTATGACACCCCTCAGTCTGGCTCGGTCCTGTTCTACTTCACCCCTGGCCTTGTATGACACCCCTCAGTCTGGCTCGGTCCTGTTCTACTTCACCCCTGGCCTTGTATGACACCCCTCAGTCTGGCTCGGTCCTGTTCTACTTCACCCCTGGCCTTGTATGACACCCCTCAGTCTGGCTCGGTCCTGTTCTACTTCACCCCTGGCCTTGTATGACACCCCTCAGTCTGGCTCGGTCCTGTTCTACTTCACCCCTGGCCTTGTATGACACCCCTCAGTCTGGTTCGGTCCTGTTCTACTTCACCCATGGCCTTGTATGACACCCCTCAGTCTGGCTCGGTCCTGTTCTACTTCACCCATGGCCTTGTATGACACCCCTCAGTCTGGTTCGGTCCTGTTCTACTTCACCCCTGGCCTTGTATGACACCCCTCAGTCTGGCGCGGTCCTGTTCTACTTCACCCATGGCCTTGTATGACACCCCTCAGTCTGGCTCGGTCCTGTTCTACTTCACCCATGGCCTTGTATGACACCCCTCAGTCTGGCTCGGTCCTGTTCTACTTCACCCCTGGCCTTGTATGACACCCCTCAGTCTGGCTCGGTCCTGTTCTACTTCACCCCTGGCCTTGTATGACACCCCTCAGTCTGGCTCGGTCCTGTTCTACTTCACCCCTGGCCTTGTATGACACCCCTCAGTCTGGCGCGGTCCTGTTCTACTTCACCCCTGGCCTTGTATGACACCCCTCAGTCTGGTTCGGTCCTGTTCTACTTCACCCCTGGCCTTGTATGACACCCCTCAGTCTGGCGCGGTCCTGTTCTACTTCACCCCTGGCCTTGTATGACACCCCTCAGTCTGGCTCGGTCCTGTTCTACTTCACCCCTGGCCTCTGAGCCAAGGTGAGAGGTGCAGTACTCTACCCTCTGTAAGGTCCAATTACGGTAAACAGCTGTTTTACTGTGGGACACGCACTATACACACACACACACACACACACACAATATACACACACACACTTTTTTTCTGACCTACACCCACCCACACACACACACACACACACACACACACACACACACACACACACACACACACACACACACACAATATACACACACACACTTTTTTCTGACCTACACCCACACACACACACCTATACACACACCCCTCCCCTGTGACAGTGTGTGTTCATTCTGGCAGTATGGCTGCTGGACCTATGGCCTCTTTATCCCCACGACACCCCTACACAGTCTGACTGGGATGGGGCCACACCATGGTGCCTTATGTTCCTTTCTCATCTATGCGGTTTCATTCATTTATTAGACTCTGCTTGTTTTTCTGAGTGTGAGGGGGCATATTGTACATGTATTGTGGTAGCATGAGCTTAATATAATGATATTTGAGGAAACTGGTCCAAGTAATAGAGTAACGTTTATTGAGCTTGCTGTTGGTCTGTTTATGTCTCTCATTGGTTATTCAGTGAAACACGTGACTTCCAATATATCCTCCATCTCTCCTCCACCTCACCCTACCAACCTTGTAGAGTAGCTCCATTAACTCCCCAGGCCTATTAAAGTGACAGTGATAGCGGAGCAGGTGTAATTCTGTAGTTTTACAGCATCTGAGGTGACAAAACCCTATCTTCTCTCCTCCTTTAGTGCTCCCAGACCGTCTATGAGCGTATTGAGCTGTTAAACCTGCATTTTTCATCACCAGGACCATGTCCACCAAGGCTGGGCTGCCTCGGATCATTAGACCGTTTTACTTATTCAATACTAAAGGTGCTCCTAAAACAGGCTGGTGGCTATCTGCTTTGACTGTGGTGGTCAGCTACGTGTGAGTGGATGGGGTAGTAAGATACAAGCTGTTTCAGGTTGATTCAGTAATGGAGTTGATTTGTGTTTTGGAGATGACATATTGATACACATTTTTTCATTTTATTTGTTTATATTTCACCTTTATTTAACAAGGTAGGCCAGTTGAGAACAAGTTCTAATTTACAACTGCGACCTGGCCAAGATAAAGCAAAGCAGTTCGAAACATACATACAATGCATACAACAACACATACAACAACTTAAGCACACAGTGCCCCCACACCAGGCACAGAAACAGACAAAAATCATTACCAAACAGTTGCATTACATCAATAAAACTGATTTATCAAGATGGTGTCCTGTCACTTATGGACATCATGATCATCTCAGGAACACATTTAGTCAAATGATTAAAGTGTGTGTCCAGAATCGGGATCTGTCCAATACACACTACCTACCATATGTCACCATTGGTGTCCATATATCACTGCAGAGGAAAGAAGGAGGGAGGGTGTAAGAAGAGAAAAGCAGACAATACAATTCCACATGTATTGCTTCTTGTGCCGTCACTCCGCGGGAGGCTTTATTAGGGGTCGGCTCGTCTTATCTCTCACACGATATGGCACGCGCAAGAGGGTCAGCACGTGTGGAGGAGAGACAAGTCTAGAGGAGGCAGAAGGTTTCCCTGTAATCGGTCCCCTCACAGAAGAATGGCCCCTGGCATGCAGTTTACTATAGTGCATCTGATATGACCATAATATCACGGAAAAACAAGACGGACTACAGGAGCAGTCGTTCTGTCCGCGAGCGCACCCTGTCCTGACGACAACTTTCTTTGTTTTCCTATAGCAGAGGTCAAGAGACAACACTTCTGAAGATCTTTATCCTCAGACAATCAAGTGATGCTCCGAAAAAGTGAAAGAAAACATTAACACCTGGTTATAGCCTAGTTAATAGGCTCGTAAAATAGTTTTGAATAGTCAAACATCTAATTTGAAGACCTTTGATGGCATCACCTTTAAATTGAGTTTTTCTCGAACATGAAATGTTGATGAGAAGGGTTGGAAATGTTTGACCGTTAGAGAAACCATCAAGAGTCACAGTTTTTAACGTGGAAATAACTCCTCAGCGGTACACCCTTCTTGGATAAAGTTCAACAAATGTATAAGGTGAGTTTAAACATTCCTACAATTGAAACAAACATTTTTGGAAGAACATAAGAACGTTTTATAGGCCTATCTGTTTCAATTTTCCAATGATGATGTTTATTTTGATATGGAAATAATTCCAGTGTTGTATAATTATTTATGTTATCCCCTGTAAACTAAAAGTAACATGATAAATATTGTGCCTTTATATAACGCGCATAAAGGATATCTCGTTTGTATATCAGCATATTTCAGACGCGGGTCATCCATTCATAGCCTACACAGCACGCGAATCGTCTGCGAGACAGATGGTCAGCTGCTCACGTGAATTCAGAGCTCTCCCAATAATTAATTTCAATTAAGTCTTAATTAATGTCTGCTGTGTTATGTGATGTATGTTCGCAGCTATCGGTTTTAATCGAATGCAGCCTGTGGACATTTGTTCCCATGAAATGGACAGACGAGACAATTTTAAAATGGGCAGACTAGCCAGAATTGCTCAACTTTATGAGTAGTAGGCTAATAGGCTATTTCGATAGACCCTACTACATAGGGCGTTTTAAAAATTGTGTTTACACAGGCAGTCCACTTCTGATATTTTTGCCACTAATTGGTCTTTTGACCAATCACATCAGATCTTTTCACATCAGATCTTTTTCAGAGCTGATCTGATTGGCCAGAAAAATATCAGAATTGAGCTACCTAATAGGCCTAGACAATGAAGTGAGTTGTTAGAATCAGCACCAAGGACAGTGCACAACAGGAGTGCGAACATGCATCTCACCAAAATATTCTCTCACTTTTAAAAATCTAATTGTCCACAGAAACCTAACATATTCTCACCCCTGATCTCTCCTCTGTTATAAGACTAAACCCATATCTCTCACACAGGGGTTGTTGAACCTTTGATCTGAAAACTGATCACAGAACGGACTGCTTGAAGATGATGCTAAGTCCAGACCAGCCAGATGCCGGGCTGCCCACAGAGACCCTGCTGAACGGCATCAAGATGGAGTGTGCCCCCATGCCTGCGGAGCCCGCAGAAGGCCAGGGCAAGGCGCGATCTCTGTCCATGCCTTCCCTCAGCAGGGAGGAGAAGAGGAGGCGGCGGCGTGCCACAGACAAGTACCGGTCCGCACACGCCACGAGAGAGCGCATCCGCGTTGAGGCCTTCAACGTTGGGTTCGCCGAGCTGAGGAAACTTCTCCCGACACTTCCGCCAGACAAGAAGCTGTCCAAGATCGAGATCCTCCGGCTGGCAATCTGCTACATCACCTACCTCAACCATGTGCTGGACGCTTAGGGCACGCGTTAGGGATGGACATCTGTCAGTGAAGGAGAGAAGACTGAACATGGGGAAGATCTCAATTGCATACTCTTCACATCCTCTCTCCTTTATTCTCTTCTCCTTCTCAAAACTAATTTGATGAGAAAACCAGAGGATCCTCCTCTCTGACCGTCTCCTCCAATGGGTTTTGAAAAGGAGACAAGGAGAGAGGAGAGAGGACGCAAGGAGTATGTAATTGAGATCTTCCCATGGAGACCGAGAAGGGTGGACATTGTTGCCACATATCTGGCCTCGGAGCCCTGTCGTGCCTATTGTGTCTGCCGAAGTCCCCTGGTGTGGTGCCACTGGGCCAGGGACACATAATAAAACAGGACCTAATGTCTCTCTGTCTTTCACAGTGCTGTGATGGAAAGAAACTGCTGCCCCTCTGGACTTCCCCACAGACTTATTCAGTGCTGCTGCTGAGTCACCTCAATCCAAATTTGTTGTGTCAGAAAATGCAATAATGTCAGGTTGTCCTACTTCTTGTAGGCCCATGTTCCTAATATTGAAAGGTATAGTACTGTTAGCTTATAGACTTTACTGCCAGGGCCAAACTTCTCTCCATGGACAGGGCTGATTTAAAGGACCTATAGCTGCAGAGACGTGCTGAAATCAGCACTGATGTTCAAAATAGAATATAACTGGGCACTTATTTACAGAAAGTAGTTGTGTTATATTGTGTTCATTGTTGGTTTGTGGATTAGGCCTAGTAAGTTATTTATTTGTCAATGAATGTTTACATTGTGTCATTTCTTATGTCTGGTGTTTGCACATGCATATGGATATTGTTGCTCTTTAATTGCAGTTTTTATCAGATTTGATCTGTTTAACATTTTCCCCAAAAAATGTGAAATCCTTGTTAAGTCCAAAGGTTGCAAGGGAAATTGCAATATTTCGTTTCGTATGGTGAGACAGTCTCAGATTTAGGCTGACAGTTTAATTGTTAGATTTTTCGATTGTCCAGAAGTTTGTTGGTTTCGTGCTTTTTTTAGACTAACGTTTTTTGGGTGACAAAAACTCCATAGTTTACTGTAGCCAATACCTGCTTTCCAAAGATTGCTTAACATTTCAGGGTGTCCTTTCATAGTAACCCATGGATATGAAACATATAAACAGAATTTGTTAAATCAAATAAACAGATGTTTAAGTTAAAATATTCTTAAATGTTTGGTGTTGTATGGACATTCTGAATAGATAGACAGACGTTCAGGTGGAATTTCGAAAAAAAAAAATCTGCTAACGGTGACGCCAGGGTATTTCATATTTTCTCCAGATTGGAGAGGCGAGGTCTGGGGCACTGGGCCAGTGTCCGAGCCGGAGCTTCGCACCGTAGTCGGTGGACAGACGCTCTCCCCACGGACGGGGCAGGTGTTCCTCCAGACGAGCCGAGACAACCACATTACGGCCCATCCGTCTGCCACGTCCCCCGGGACACGGGCGGGCACACGCGCGCACACACACGCGCATTTAGGGAGAGGTGACTTGGGAATTATGGACAAGAGAAAAGAAAGCATATTGGCTGGACAAAGAGCTTATTCGTGAAATAAATAATAATGACAATAATTGTAGGCTATATGCCTAACAATAATTATATAGCCTACCGTTAATTATTTGAACATTGATAAATAATTCGACCTAAAAGCATCACAGAAAACCCTACATGAAAAACATAAAATATTTACAAACAAACACGATTTTCTACATGGAAGTTCATATCGGCTTTGTGAATGCAGAAGAACCATGTTGTAGTTCTAATTCGTAAGACAACAAAAACAATTGAAACAGACTGCTACTTCGTTCCAGGTAATTCATTACAACTAAACAATACATATATATATAGGCTATAGGCTACATCAAGTAAAACCGGATAGCTAGAGAGCTTGCATGAACTAAATGCCAGGAGAGAATCAAATGAAATATCACACAGCCTACATATATGAAAGGGAAGTGAAATGGGACAACTTATCAGTTGGACAACTGAATGCATTCAACTGAAATGTCTACCGCATTTAGCCCAACCTCTCTGAATCAGAGTCAAGTAATACATTGTATCCTATATGAAGTCATTTTCATCTATAGTCAAACAATAGCATTTATTTACATTTTCCACAGACCACAAAATGTTAATTACAAATATCATAAAGGGATTCTATCCTTTCTTCTTTTTTCTTTTCTTTTCATTCCATTTCACATTCTTGTCATCTATCCATTATAACCAGTATCTGTTTGTGTGCTCTCTCTCTCTCTCTCTCTCGCTCTCTCTCTCTGTCATTCTATGTCTCTCTGTCTGTCTCTATGTCTCTCTGTCTGTCTCTCTCTCTCTCTAGCAAATTTATACAAAAAAATAACGGAAATATCACATTTACATAAGAATTCCGACCCTTTACTCAGTACTTTGTTGAAGCACCTTTGACGCTACAAGTTTGGCAGACCTGTATTTGGGGAGTTTCTCCCATTTTTCTCTGCAGATCTTCTCCAACTCTGCCAGGTTGGATGGAGAGCGTTGCTGCACAGCTATTTTCAGGTCTTTCCAGAGATGTTCGATCAGGTTCAAGTTCGTGCAATGGCTGGGCCACTCAAGGACATTCAGAGACTTGTCCCAAAGCTACTACTGTGTTTCTTGGTTGTGTGCTTGTAGTCGTTGTCCTGTTGAAAGGTGAACTTTTGCCCCACTCTCAGATCCTGAGTGTTCTGGAGCAGGTTTTCATCAAGGATCTCTCTGTACTTTGCTCAGTTCATCTTTCCCTCAATCCTGACTAGTCTCCCACAGCAGGGTAGCCTAGTGGTTAGAGTGTTGGACTAGTAACCGGAAGGTTGCAAGTTCAAACCCCCGAGCTGACAAGGTACAAATCTGTCGTTCTGCCCCTGAACAGGCAGTTAACCCACTAGGCTGTCATTGAAAATAAGAATTTGTTCTTAACTGACTTGCCTAGTTAAATAAATAAAAAACACCATGCTTCATTGTAGGGATGGTGCCAGGTTTCCTCCAGATGTGACGCTTTGGATGTGACGCATTCAGGCCAAAAAGTTCAATCTTGGTTTCATTAGACCAGAGAATCTTGTTTCTCATGATCTGAGAGTCTTTATGTGCCTTTTGGCAAACTCCAAGCAGGCCTCTACAATAAAGGACTGATTGGTGCAGTGATGCAGAGATGGTTGTCCTTCTGGAAGGTTCTCCCATCTCCACAGAGGAACTGGAGCTCTGTCAGAGTGACCGTCAGGTTCTTGGTCACTTCCCTGATCAAGCCTCTTCTCCCCTAATTGCTCAGGAAGAGTCTTGGTGATTCCAAACTTCTTCCATTTAAGAATGATGGAGGCCACTGTTATTGAGGACCTTCAATGATGCAGAAATGTTTTTGTACCCTTCCCCAGATCTCTGCTTCAACACAATCCTGTGTTGGCTTGGTTTTTGCTCTGACAAGCACTGTCAACTGTGGGACCTTATATAGACAGGTGTGTGCCTTTCCAAATCATGTGCAATTAATTGAATTTACCACAGGTGGACTCCAATCAAGTTGTAGAAACATCTCAAGGATGATCAATGGAAACAGGATGCACCTAGCTCAATTTCGAGTCCCATAACAAGGGGTCTGAATACTTAAGTAAATAAGATATTTACTTTTTTGATGTTTATGATGTTTATGGGGTATTGTATGTAGATTGACGAGGCAAAAAAGTAATTGTATACATTTTAGAAAAAGACTAATGTAACAAAATGTGGAAAAAGTCAAGGGGAATACTTTCCAAATGCACTGTATAAGGAGCCCATCTCTCCCTCTCTATCCTTGCCCCTCCCCCATCACTGGTCATTTTTGTGAGAACCCTGACAGCTGGACAGTTCTGACATGTTTATCTTTTAACAATGGAATTGCAGAGACTATCAATGGCTGTCAGTCACAATTGAAAAGTTTTAATTTCTCCACTTAGTCAAGATGTTTATTACTAATATTGATTTATTTAAAGCACGGGATGATGAGAGAGAGAGAGAGAGAGAGAGAGAGAGAGAGAGAGAGAGAGAATAATTGCAAATAGGTGAGTTTTGTGGTGCAAGGCTGCCCTCTGTTGGTCTATAGAACTACATGTTCAGCCAGCTCCAGCAAATCAATGATCAAATACAATTTTATTGGTCAGGTAATATCTAACAATTTCACAACAATACACACAAATCTAAAGGAATGGAATTAATAATATATACATTTTGGGCGAGCAATGTCGGAGCAGCATAGACTAAGAGACAGTAGAATAGAATTCAATAGAATAAAGTATATACATATGAGATGAGTAATGCAAAATATGTAAGCATTAATAAAGTGACCAGTGTTCCCTTATTAAAGTGGCCAGTGATTTGAAGTCTATGTATATTAGGGCAGCAGCCTCTAAGGTGCTATTTAACAGTCTGACAGTCTGATGGCCTTGAGATAGAAGCTGTTTTTCAGTCTCTCAGTCCCAGCTTTGATGCACCTGTACTGACCTCGCCTTCTGGATGATAGCGGGGTGAACAGGCCGTGGCTCGGGTGGTTGTTGTCCTTGATGATCAGCAGCTCTTTAAATGTGAGTGCATTTTTTAAAGATGAGAACGTACACAAACAAACTGACTAAGGAGAGTCTGGTAAAAGCTCAATGCAAATCTCTAGCCACAACTACCCCTTCAATATTGACAGATCTGAGAGAATTGTTAAGGTAAAAGCAGGCTGCGGAAGATGTTATGTGGGTGGTGTCATCATATAATGCATTCAGTCCTTCACATCTGCTAAGACCATAAGGACTTGGTCTAATTAGATGAAGTGGTTAATGACAGACATGGAACAACGCTTATGTGGTTCCTAATTTATTGTAAAGCAAAGTATAGCCAAGGCTACAGTGTCATGCATTAAGGTTGTCACAGCTGACTGCCTTTGACCCGTTCACTGTGTGTGTGTGTTCCTATGTTACTGGCTCATAATTCTACATACTGTAGGAAAGACTACATGTCATCACTGAATTAATTGTTAATACATTAATTAATATATTCTACATTTGGGAGATGATGATAACTGCCTACACAGCGATGCCCCCTAGTGTATACCTATAATCGCCCCAATCTCCCCCAGAATCCCTTCACTGTCTGTCCACAACTGTACTACGCCCATGGAGAAGCAGCAACACCGTCTGTGGATCGGCTGGGGCTGGGCTGGGTGGATCAGTTCGTTTTGAAGCCTAGGTGTATAGCAGGCTTTATTTCACGTCCAAACGCAGGTGAAGGAATGTCGCCCCAGTGAAAAGGTGAGTTATGTGCGCATTGTAAATATATTGTGGCCAGTTCATCTGTGATTCATATCGTAATTCAGCCCTATTCGGTGGCTCAACAACTGGAGCTCGAAGCACGAGACCAGGATCAGAGTGAAGTTCAGTACCGCCGCGAAACGAGTAACGGTTCTTCGGCGTCGCATTACATTGACTTAGTTGATCATTCTCACTGCTATGATATGTTTTGATGTTTATCATATTTGTTGCTATACAACCGAATAACGTTTTAAATGAGACTACTCAATTGGCATCTCGTTCATGATCCACTAGACAACAGATAGGCTACAGTCATAGCCGCGGGAAGTATGGGTGCTGAGCGTCCTCAGAAAAATCTGAATAAAAAACAAAACAATAATAGGAATATAATTGTATGTTGCAATGTTGTTTTTCTTCACAAAAGTCGTGCACTGGGCCTTTACTAGTCCTGTACTAGCACAGGGTTTCACAAAGTTGGTCCTGGTGCACGTTTTGTTTTTTGGCATCGCACAAAAGAGTTGATTCAAATAACCAACTCATCGTCAAGCTTTGATCATTTGAATCAGCTGTTTAGTGCCTTGGGGAGGGGACGGGGCTTGGGAACCCCTGTATTAGCAGACATATATAGCCCTCTGTAGCTCAGCAGGCTATATCATCTTTGCTCCAGCTAAAGGTAGGCGTAACTACTTACAAAAAGAGTGTTTAAAATATAGACATGTTTTATTATCACCAGATAAGTGCCGTGAAATGTGGTGTGATGAAGTTCAACAAAAGTAAGTGAATGGCACTATTATACTGAAAGATATTTGGTAATTTCGTCAAACTTGTGAGGCTCTCCATGCTTATTAGTTGGTGATTCAACATATTTGCTGTGATTTAACTCAATCCATTTTTAACAGTTTCCCACCCTAATTGTTTTAAATTCCCAGAGATAAACCAGACATATTTTGTTGGCCAAATATTCCCAGATTTTCATAAAAAGGCCGCATCACCAAATGTTGTGTAGGCAAAAATAGTTGGGTAGGTGCACAGCGGACAGCAGTGGTCCGGAGCACACTGAGCTTCACTCGGCCATTTCTCACAATGGTGCTCGTTTAGTAAAGTTAAATTAAAGCTGAATCAATGTTTTGGAAGATCATATCATTATTAATTAGTATTCTACATAACATAACCAAATATAATAGCATAACGTTACTGTTACACCAAAAACACCACCTTTATTTATTAGGAAATTTTAGGAGATTTAGCTGAATAGTCAAAAAGAATTCCCCAAACATCTTCCCATGGCTATTTTTTTTCTCACTTTTATTTAACCAGGTAAGCTAGTTGAGAACAAGTTCTCATTTGCAACTGTGATCTGGCCAAGATCAAGCATAGCAGTTCGACACATACAACAACATAGAGTTACACATGGAATGAACAAAACGTACAGTCAATAATACAGTAGAAAAAAAGAAAACAAAGTCTATATACAGTGAGTGCAAATTAGGTCAAATAAGGGAGTTAAGACAATAAATAGGCCATGGTGGCGAAGTAATTACAATACAGCAATTAAACACTGGAATGGTAGATGTGCAAAAGATGGATGTGCAAGTAGAGATACTGTGGTGCAAAAGGAGCAAAATAAATAAATACAGTATGGGGATGAAGTAGATAGATGGGCTGTATACAGGTGGACTATGAACAGGTGCAGTGATCTGTGAGCTGCTCTGACAACTGGTTCTTAAAGCTAGTGAGGGAGATGGGGAAACTCCAGCTTCAGTGATTTTTGCATGGCTACAGTGCGTTAGCCACCCGGTGTAATAGCCATTTTATAGACTTCTTAGGTCTTTAACCGGGGTCACTATATCTCAAAGGTCATCTCCTTTCTTTGAACTCGTAGATGGATCAATCAGATGCGATGTTCACTGGGCTAGATTCACTGTTAAGCACCATTCTAGTACGTTACCTCAGTGCACACCTGGAATTGCCTGCTATAGCGCCTTTGAATGCAGGATATGGTCAGCTGCCAAGCACTCTCCTATCAGTGGAACCACTACAGTGGTTCTCAACCAGGGGTACTAGGACCCCTGGGGGTACTTGGTCTATCTACTCGTGAGACCTTAAACCTACTACTAAAATGCACAAGACCAAAATTCAGTTGGTGGTAAAGTAACCAAAAAATGTTGGGAATCGCTGGTTTACTACACCTATGTGCTGTTTTAGGAGGCAGGTGGCATACAGTTGAAGTTGGAAGTTTACATACACTTAGATTGGAGTCATTAAAACTCATTTTTCAACCACTCCACAAATTTCCTGTTAACAAACTATAGTTTTGGCAAGTCGGTTAGCACATTTACTTTGTGCATGACACAAGTCATTTTTCCAACAATTGTTTACAGACAGATTATTTCACTTATAATTCACTGTATCACAATTCCAGTGGGTCAGAAGTTTACATACACTAAGTTGACTGTGCCTTTAAACAGCTTGGAAATTTCCAGAAAATTATGTCACGGCTTTAGAAGCTTCTGATAGGCTAATTGACATCATTTCAGTCAATTGGAGGTGTACCTGTGGATGTATTTCAAGGCCTACCTTCAAACTCAGTGCCCCTTTGCTTGACATCATGGGAAAATCAAAAGAAATCAGCCAAGACCTCAGAAAAAAAATTGTAGACCTCCACAAGTCTGGTTCATCCTTGGGAGCAATTTCCAAACACCCGAAGGTACCACATTCATTTGTACAAACAATAGTACACAAGTATAAACACCATGGGACCATGCAGCCGTCATACCGCTCAGGAAGGAGATGCGTTCTGTCTCCTAGAGATGAACATACTTTGGTGCGAAAAGTGCAAATCAATCCCTGAACAACAGCAAAGGACTTTGTGAAGATGCTGGAGGAAACGGGTACAAAGTATCTATATCCACAGTAAAACAAGTCCTATATCAACATAACCTGAAAGGCCGCTCATTAATGAAAAAGCCAATGCTCCAAAACCGCCATAACAGAGCCAGACTACGGTTTGGAAATGCACATGGGGACAAAGATCATACTTTTTGGAGAAATGTCCTCTGGTCTGATTAAACAAAAATAGAACTGTTTGGCCATAATGACCATTGTTATGTTTGGAGGAAAAATGGGGAGGCTTGCAAGCCGAAGAACACCATCCCAACCGTGAAGCACGGGGGTGGCAGCATCATGTTGTAGGTGTGCTTTGCTGCAGGAGGGACTGGTGCACGTCACAAAATATATGGCATCATGAGGGAGGAAAATTGTGTGGATATATTGAAGCAACATCTCAAGACATCAGTCAGGAAGTTAAAGCTTGATCGCAAATGGGTCTTCCAAAGCATACTTCCAAAGTTGTGGCAAAATGGCTAAAGGACAACATGATCAAGGTATTGCAGTGGCCATCACATAGCCCTGACCTCAATCCCATAGAAAATTTGTGGGCAGAACTGAAAAAGCGTGTGCGAGCAAGGAGGCCTACAAACCTGACTCTGTTACACCAGGTCTGTCAGGAGGAATAGGCCAAAATATCTTGACCCTGTAGACAAGAACTTCCGGCGCCGACAGAGATGGCCGCCTCACTTTGCCTTCCTAGGAAACTATGCAGTATTTTGTTTTTTTATGTGTTATTTCTAACATTGTTATCCCAGGTAATCATAGGTTTTATTACATACAGTCGGGAGGAACTATTGGATATAAAAGCAACGTCAACTCACCAACATTACGACCAGGAATAAGACTTTCCCGAAGCGGATACTCTGTTTTGCCCACCACCCAGGACAATGGATCGGATCCAAGCCTGCGACCCAAAACAACGACGCCATAGAAGGGTCAGACGGAGCGGTCTTCTGGTCAGGCTCTGTAGACCGGCACATTGCGCACCGCTCCCGAGTATACTACTCACCAATGTCCAGTCTCTTGACAACAAGGTAGACGAAATCCGTGCAAGGGTAGCCTTCCAGAGAGACATCAGAGACTGTAACGTTCTTTGTTTCACGGAAACATGGCTCATTCGAGACACTCTATCGGAGTCGGTACAGCCAGCTGGTTTCTTCACGCATCGCGCTGACAGAAACAAGCATCTTTCTGGTAAGAAGAAGGGCAGGGGTGTATGCCTTATGATTAACGAGACGTGGTGTGATCATAACAACAAGTCAAGTCCTTCTGTTCACCTGACTTAGAATTCCTCACAATCAAATGCCGAACGCATTATCTACCTAGAGAATTCTCTTCAATTATATTCACAGCCGCATCCATTTAAAGGGATATCAACCAGATTCCCCATGGTCAACCAGCTTCCCTATGGTGTGGCTTTTATTTGAGCGAGAAAGATCACATTGCGTCATTGTATGCCTGGGTGCCAGCAGCGTTTTGTATGCGCAACAGCTTGGAGCAGCCATTTTCTCTCTCCTATTGAAGAAGCTACATTCCCGGTTGATATATTATCGATTATATATTGTAAAAACAACCTGAGGATTGAATATAAAAAATGAAAATTAAAAATTAAATATTTTTAGTAATTTAATTTGAATTTGGCGCTCTGCAATTCAGAGGTGGTTGACGAAAATGATCCCGCTAACGGGATGGGTGCATCAAGAAGATATTAAACAGCCATCACTAACATTGAGTGGCTGCTGCCAACATACTGACTCAACTCCAGCCACTTTAATAATGGAAAATTGATGTAATAAATGTATCACTAGCCACTTTAAACAATGCCACTTCATATAATGTTTACATACCCTACATTACTCATCTCATATGTATATACTGTACTCTATACCATCTACTGCATCTTGCCATCTTGGTGTAATGTATCACTAGCCACTTTAAACAATGACACTTTTATATGTTTACATACCCTACATTACTCATCTCATATGTATATACTGTACTCTATACCATCCACTGCATCTTGCCTATGCCGTTCTATACCATCACTCATTCATATATTTTTTTATGTACATATTCTTATTCATTCCTTTACACTTGTGTGTATAAGGTAGTTGTTGTGAAATTGTTAGGTTAGATTACTCGTTGGATATTACTGCATTGTCGGAACTAGAAGCACAAGCATTTTCACTACACTCGCATTAACATCTGCTAACCATGTGTATGTGACAAATAAAATTTGATTTGAAATTCACCCAACTTATTGTGGGAAGCTTGTGGAAGGCTACCTGATACGTTTGACCCAAGTTAAACAATTTAATGGCAATGCTACCAAATACTAATTGAGTGTATGTAAACTTCTGACTCACTGGGAATGTGATGATAGAAATAAAAGCTGATAAATCATTCTCTCTACTATTATTCTGACATCTCACATTCTTAAAATGAAGTGGCGATCCTACCTGACCTAGGAATGTTTACTAGGATTACATGTCAGGAATTGTGAAAAACTGAGGTTAAATGTCTTCGTCTAAGGTGCATGTAATCTTCCGACTTCAACTGTATATCTGCGCAGCAGAAATACCCATTATAGTAGGCACATACTAAGCCTGTTACCCTGTTAGTGCTCAAGCCTTCTTCCTTCTCTCTCCTGCCGGCATATCCTGAATCATGATCACTGTACTTGGGCTACTCGTTCATTCACATGAATGGGTTTGGAACCAGGGAGGTTGGATTGCATACCAGAGAACTGTCAGCTCGCTTCTAGTTTTTTTTTTTTACTCGAGTGTGAGTGTTTGTGACCATTGTCAACTCTCTCTTCTCTTGTGTGCGGTAGAACCCTGTGTGTGTATCTTTGTTTTAATGTTTTTTTTTCTCCCACTAGCTGACCTTGGATGATGATATCTTATGTGAATGTTTGTTTGTACTTGAACACACATACCCCCCCTTAAAAAATAACCCTTTTGTGCACTAACACTCACACTTGACTCCCCTTACTAGCTCTGCCTTTGCTACTTTATTGAGGAAACGTACTATGGCTGAGATATGTGTTAGTCCCACCTTCAGAAAGTATTCATACCCATAGACTTATTCCACATTTTGTTGTTACAGCTTGAACTCAAAATGGATTACATTTAGCTCAATTTGGAGTGTCATAGCAAAGGGTGTAAATACTTACAGCACCAGTCAAATGTTGGGACACACCTACTCATTTCAGGATTTTTCTTTATTTTTATTAGTCTTATTTTCTTTACTTTATTTTAAATACATTTTCAAAAAAATCTAAACATGTTTTCACTTTAGTTATGGGGTATTGTGTGTAGATGGGTGAGAAAATACATCTATTTAATCCGTTTTGAATTCAGGCTGGAACACAACAAAATGTAGAATATGTCAAGGGATATGAGAACTTTCTGAATGCGCCTGCTATCTTAAAGGGATAATCCACCCCAAACCACAAATTATTCTGATTAACAGTTAAATAGCACTATGTGAAAAATGTTAAACAAATGTTTCCTTTTGTCGTTATAACAAGGTTGGTACAAACATGTGAAAACTGTTGCAGCTCAGGTCTAATTATTATTTCATTTTTTTAAACCATGCAATGCCCTCCCCCTCTGGGCTGGCTTGCTGGCTAGCTACGTAGAAAACAAAGCTACACACAATAATACCAAAGTCAATATCAGTATGTGAAGTAGCTAGCTAGTTAGCTGTAAAATTGCCTTAACAAACTGCATCAATTTGGGAGTCTTACTCACAGAGTTCAACTTGCAGTCCGTCTCTGCCCAGAGCGAGAGCAGGGAAACGTTGCTTTCCCACAGAGATATTTGGGGAAACTCCATTAGATTCGAATTAACGCCCATTGTGTACATTGCCCATAAGTCATGCATTCTGGGTGATTCTGGGACAAGGAGAGCTTTCCTTCAATGAATGAATGGGAGTCAATTGTACAACGTTGCAAATATTTTCCAAGATGGGAGATAATTAATATACTTAATGTTGTATAGCTTTGGAATCGTGACATTACGTACGTTCAAGGAAAATAAGTAGGCTTCTCAAGTCTTACTTTGAGATGGGATTATGTGACGATTAGCTTAGCATCCGCGTGATGCAGCATGACGATGTGAATGCGATGGGTCGACAGTCAGGTCCAGTGTTTTTCCATTCATTGTCCAATGGGATTCCTCTCTCCTCCTCTGTTTCCCACAGACACAGGGCACATTTCAACAAGGTACTTGAAGCAGAAACGGAGTGGAATAATTTGGTACACTGTTTAGATTGAGCACGTCTAAGCGAAATATATAATTTTAGAAAAAAAAGGAGGAAGGGAAGCGCTGCTAAGGTACACAATAGTCGATTTTGGTTGACAGAAGGTGCTCTTTGGTAAAAGGGGTAAATTGGTTATCAAAAATAAAGAAATCTACCTTTCTGATGCTTCTAGCCTTGAGTTGTATTTTTGATAACATATCTTTAGTATTTCACTTTTGAATGTGTATAGTATTGCTTACTTGGTGTTGTCCAATAAATTCTGTAACCACTCCCTCTTCAAATCAGGGTTCATTGGAAAAAGCTGTTCAAAAGAGGACATTGTATTATCATATCTTTGTTCTCCTGGACTGTCACTGCTGTTGAAGGCTGAGGACCAAGGTGCAGCGTGGTGGGCGTACATTTTCTTTATTTTAAGCAAAATGACACCAAACAAAACAATAAACACTACCCAAAGCTGCGGACTCCGGCCACAAAACCTAAACCTATAGGGGAGGGTCTGGGTGGGCATCTATCCGCAGTGGCGGCTCTGGTGCGGGACGTGGACCCCGCTCCACTTCAGGCTTGGCCCACTTAGGTGCCGACCCCGGACTGGGCACCATCGCAGCGGGCCCCGGACAGGAGGGCGACTCTGGCAGCTCCGGACAGGAGGGCGACTCTGGCAGCTCCGGACAGGAGGGCGACTCTGGCAGCTCCGGACAGGAGGGCGACTCTGGCAGCTCCGGACAGAACTGTGTGCCTCCCCCCAAAATAATTTTGGGGCTGCCTCTCGGGCTTCCTTGCCAGCCGTGTTCCCTCGTAATGTTGCCGCTCAGCCTTAGCTGCCTCCAGTTCCTCCTGTGGATGGAGATACTCCCCTGCCTGCCTCCATGGTCCCTTCCCATCCAGGATCTCCTCCCATGTCCAGGATGTCCATTACACCACGCTGCTTGGTCCTTTGGTGGTGGGATGTTCTGTCACGGCTGTTGAAGGATGAGGACCAAGGTGCAGCGTGGTGAGCGTACATTTTCTTTATTTTAAGAAAAATGACACCAAACAAAACAATAAACACTACAAAAACAAACCGTGAAGCTCACAAGAAAAGTGCTCTAAACAGAGACAACCTCCCACACACACAGGTGGGAAAAGGGTACCTAAGTATGGTTCCCAATCAGAGACAACGATAGACAACTATCCCTGATTGAGAACCATACCCGGCCAAACACAAAGAAATAGAAAACATAGAACACAAAACATAGAATGCCCACCCCAACTCACAACCCTGACCAAACCAAAACAGAGACATATAAAGGATCTCTAAGGTCAGGGCGTGACACTGACGAAGGCCATGCAGCTGAAACGCATCTGAGTTTTAAACTTTATTTCCATTGAACATGACATACAAATAAAGTTATTTTAATGAATTATATGAGGAGTGCCTTGGTCCTTTATTTTTGATAAAATATATACTTTGGCATGATGTAATTGTTTTAAAAGCATTATGAAATGTGATAGTGTGTTATCCTCTATCTCCAGTAACTATAATTATATAGCTTAGAAGTTAAATCATGGGGAATTGTTTTATTTTACCCACTGACAGAACATAGACTTTCACCAAATTGACAGGAGTTTTATGATTTCTATTTCTGGGCCTGGATTATCCCTTTCAAATTAAATAAAACTTTATTAGTCACATGCGCCGAATACAACAGGTGTCGACCTTACAGTAAAATGCTTACTTACGAGCCCCTAACCAACAATGCAGTTTAAAAAAAATACGGATAAGAATAATAAATAAAAGTAACAAGTAATTAAAGGGCAGCAGTAAAATAACAATAGTGAGACTATATACAGGGGGGGGAGGCAATGCAAATAGTCTGGGTAGCCATTTGATTATGTGTTCAGGAGTCTTATGGCTTGGGGGGTAGAAGCTGTTTAGAAGCCTCTTGGACCTAGACTTGGCGCTCCGGTACCGCTTGCCGTGCGGTAGCAGAGAGAACAGTCTATGACTAGGGTGGCTGGAGTCTTTGACAATTTTTAGGGTCTTCCTCTGACACCGCATGGTATAGAGGTCCTGGATGGCAGGAAGCTTGGCCCCAGTGATGTACTGGGCCGTTCGCACTACCCTCTGTAGTGCCTTGCGGTCGGAGGCCGAGTAGTTGCCATACCAGGCAGTGATGCAACCTGTCAGGATGCTCTCGATGGTGCAGATATAGAACCTTTTTGAGGATCTGAGGACCCATGCCAAATCTTTTCAGTCTCCTGAGGGGAATAGGTTTTGTCGTGCCCTCTTCACGACTGTCTTGGTGTGCTTGGACCATGATAGTTTGTTGGTGATGTCGACACCAAGGAACTTGAAGCTCTCAACCTGATCCACTTCAGCCCCGTTGATGAGAATGGGGGCCTGCTCGGTCCTCTTTTTCCTGTAGTCCACAATCATCTCCTTTGTATTGATCACGTTGAGGGAGAGGGTGTTGTCCTGGCACCACACAGCCAGGTCTCTGACCTCCTCCCTATAGGCTGTCTCGTCGTTGTCGGGGATCAGGCCTACCACAATTGTGTCATCGGCAAACTTAATGATGGTGTTGGAGTCGTGCATGGTCGTGCAGTCATGAGTGAACAGGGAGTACGGGAGGGGACTGAGCACGCACCCCTGAGTGGCCCCTATGTTGAGGATCAGCATGGCGGATGTGTTGTTACCTACCATTACCACCTGGGGGCGGCCCGTCAGGAAGTCCAGAATCCAGTTGCAGAGGGAGGTGTTTATTCCCAGGGCCCTTAGCTTATTGATGAGCTTTGAGGGTACTATGGTGTTGAACACCAAGCTGTAGTCAATTAACAGCATTCTCACATAGGTGTTCCTTTTGTTCAGATGGGAAGGGCAGTGTTGAGTGCAATAGAGATTGCATCATCTGTTGGGGCGGTATGCAAATTCAAGTGGGTAAAGTGTTTCTGGGATAGTGATGTTGATGTGAGCCATGACCAGCCTTTCAAAGCACTTCATGGCTACAGAGGTGAGTGCTACGGGTCAGTAGTCGTTTAGACAGGTTACCTTAAGTGTTCTTGGGCACAGGCACTATCGTGGTCTGCTTAAAACATGTTGGTATTACAGACTCGGACAGGGACAGGTTGAAATGTCAGTGAAGACATTTGCCAGTTGGTCAGCGCATGCTCGCACTACACATCCTGGTTATCCTTGTGAATTTTGACCTGTTTAAAGGTCTTACTCACATCAGCTGCGTTGAGCATGACCACACAGTCTTCCAGAACAGCTGGTTCTCTCATGCATGTTTCAGTGTTATTTCCCTCAAAGTGAGCATAGAAGTAGTTTAGCTCGTCTGGTACGCTCGTGTCACTGGGCGTCTCTCGGCTGTGCTTCCCTTTTGTAGTCTGTAATGGTTTGCAAGCCCTGCCACATCCAACGAGGGTCAGAGCCGGTGTAGTACGATTCGATCTTAGTCCTGTATTGAAGCTTTGCCTGCTTGATGATTAGTCTGAGGGCATAGCGGGATTTCTTATAAGCATCCAGGATAGAGTCCCGTTCCTTGAAAGCGGCAGCTCTAGCCTTTAGCTCAGTGTGGTTAAGTTGAATGCTCTGGATAAGATGACTAAAGTGTAATGATTTGAGTCATCATGCATTATGGGATCTTAACCAGATCAATGAATGGCTCAATACTTATTGGAGGAACACAAACACACACCATACGCATGTCACATGTTGCCATTTACAGTCTCAGCTGTACAGCCTCTATCTAAGCTGTATATGTGTAAACGCTCATGTTCTGCCTTGAGTGGATTTATTTGACTCCTACTTTTAATGAACCCACACTGTCAGACATGTCTGGCTTTACCAGGCAGTGTTCACAACACAAGCTGCAGGGTCACCTCATAAATAATGTGAACTCTTACTGGTTCCCCATACCGCCCAAAGGCCCCCTTGTGTGTGTGTGTGTGTGTGTGTGTGTGTGTGTGTGTGTGTGTGTGTGTGTGTGTGTGTGTGTGTGTGTGTGTGTGTGTGTGTGTGTGTGTGTGTGTGTACATGCGACGTGTGTGGGTGCGCTTCAGTATTGTGTTAATCAACAGCTATTCTAGGATTATCTCTTGTCAATGGACAGATTGATCTCTTTATAAAGCACTGCTGAGGTTCTCTGTCACCATTTTATTTAATTTCCAACAGACTTAAACAGACTTACTTGACACATTCTATCTACAGTATTTGTGCGTATGCATTCAGTTTGTGTGTTCCTGTATCAGGCTCTTTGCCTTTGTGTCTGTCTGTGTTATTTGTTGTTAATAACTGTGTGTCTTTATGTTTACGTTGTCTTTCATCACATATGTTGTTTGTCGCCCATGTGAATACAGTACGTATCTTTGTGTTTGTGGTGGTGACTAGGCACATGTGTGTTAAACTGCTAAACAAACAAAAATACCATAACACGTGCTAAATCCCTGGCATAGCATGGCATTTTGCCACCATCAGGGCATTCTGAGGGAGAGGAGGGTGGCTAATAGATTGGGTGAGGAAGGGCACAGTGTGGATGCCATGGGAACCAGGGATCCCTGCAGGATAGGTTAATCTGTGCCACACAGGCTGCTGGCAGGCTGCGTTCAACTGAATGTGTTGGCCTTGCTGATCACACAACGCCCTTCCCCTCTACCCTGTTTATGGGCCAAATGACTCTACAGCTGGGTCAAATGAGTACAAAGAGACATACAGTATACACACACATGTTTTAGGCGACACACACACACACACACACACAGCACATCATTATTGTAGGGAAAAGTTTATACAGAGTGGCCTAACTGACCTTTCATACTGTCTATGTCTCTCTCATGACTGTAATTCTTCCATAGACTTCTCTTTAAGACAAAGTCATGCTTTTAATGTTATTAGTATGGAAGTATGCATCTCTGAGGATGCTATAATAAGCATGTCTATACTCCTGGCTTGACTGGCTCCCTGACCTGAGTCTCGGTTCACATCCTAGATAAACAGCCTAATGAGTGTTTATGTAACGTTAGTTTCACTTACTGATCTCAAGACTGTCTCCCCATTCCACTAAACCACAACAGCATACAGAAATGTCATTATAGAAAATATATTTATCCATATATGGTGTATTTCACACGTATGTACTTCCAGTGTATGCCCTACATACATTTTAAGATGCGTTACTGAATTCTAAGGATGCATATAAAGACAGACAGCTGTCACACTCATTGTTATTTCAGTAGGCTGTATTCATGTTCAGTGTTTAACGCGTTGGTTTGTAACTGATAGTTTGTCTTGCCTATAGGCTGTGATTTTCCACATGACCCGGTTGGCTATACCTCTTTATGTTGACTCTTGGATGACTGGCTGACTTTTCTAAGGGAGATTGCTGCCCCACATACCACTGTGTGCACACGCACGCGCACACACACACACACACACACACACACACACACACATACACACACACACACACACACACACACACACACACACACACACACACACACACACACACACACACACACACACACACACACACACACACACACACACACACACACACACGTGAAGGCAACAGCGCTCCAGGGGTTAAAGCCTTGCATTTGGTGTGTGTGTGACAGAGAGAGAAAGGGGACTATGTGAGAGTGATGAATATGAGAAGGGAGTGCTTATGTACTCTTAAGCCTATGATTCACTCACAGTTCCAACATGCCTTCCTCTGCTTGCTCACGCGCTCTCTCTCTCTCTTACACACATCATTATTATTGCAATCCACAGGGAGCCTTATGCTTCTGTTGTTACCAAGGCAACAGTAGACACTTTAATTCTGGTTGCTCTTTCTCCCTCTCACTGGGGTTAGAATTTGATACTGGAGTAATGTTAGCCCTAGAAGGTGTTTGTCGTTCCTACCCTTTTTCACTCGTTCATGTATTTTACAAAGAATTCCTGGTATGCTTGTGTTTTTATTTAGAAACCCTCACATTTCTTGGGTTACAGGCACAATGCAGATGCTTTCAGCTGCTGTCATTGTATCATATATCTGGAGTCCTTACATTCCTCAGCTAGCCTCATGCTAAAAACATACAGGTAACACTAAATCCTTCAAAATTATTTTTTGAGCTGGACAGTGGGCTTGGCATTGCAACCCATATACAGCAGTCATCATAATATAATGATCACTGTTATACTCAATGAACCAAGAGCAGATATTCACACATATACCATAACACTGGATTTGCATGCACATTTGCTTAGTGTGCTATTTGGGTGTTTGTGTCCTATTGGTCAGGCAGATCATTTATAAGTGTAGTTATATTTGCATAATGCTGAGATGAGGGAGTGGTGATTGGCAGGGGGTCATTGGGGCAACTGCATTGCCTGGAGCATGGATCACACCAGAGTCAGGCATGACGGGGTGTAACGACCCCTGTCTGGAGCATGGATCACACCAGAGCTGAGGATTAGAGGGTTACAGTATGTGGCTAGCTGCTGCCTCCAGTTTTGGGGGGTGAGAATAAGGGGCAATGTATTTTTGTCGGGGTTGATACGTTTTTCATATGGGAAAATCAAGTCTGAAATTACAAGGTTCAGAAGCCTTTTTAAACCTCATGTGAAAGTTATCCTGCAACAGGGTGATCAAATGAAGATCCTATATATGTATGTGTGTGCCTGTGAGACAGTGTGTGTTTCATCACAGAGGATCAAGCTGTCTGGTCTATGATTTGAGGACCTGATGTACCTTCCTTGATGATGGGATTGGGCTTCAGATCATGACTGTGTCACCCTTTACCGTAATCCTCAGATCACCTACTGTAGCTTTTAGAATAATGAAATGGAGAATAACTCACTTAATGTTCTGTCTCCCTGGCAGTCTATCACTGTAACACAGTCGCCTCTAAGTCCAACCGGTACGGCTGGCACATAACTCTTTAGTTTGCCTTACTTTTAGCTTTACCTGCTGTGTACTCTGTGAATAGGCCTCTGGTAGCAAGCGCAGATCTGAGCTGTATATTTAATTGATAACAGACCTGTCTGTCTCTCTTTCTGTCTCTGTTTCTCACAGGTCAATATGTCTACAAAAGGACATCTACAGGTTTGTCAACATAGATCCCTGATGTTTTCAGTCTGCTGCCAGTCTGTTTAGTCAGTTAACCCACCTCTTCTTGGATCAGACCACCCCGCTAATCACCCTGACACCCCCTCAGACACCTGGCCAATCGCTGGCTCTGAACAGAGTTGCCATGGACACTGAGTCTATCCAGTCTGGCTACTCCAGCCACTCCAACAGATCCAACAGACATGGGTAAGACATGATTTCGCCACTCACACTCACTCGCACTCTTACACACACACACACACACACCCCATCAGGGAGAGGCTTATGTCTCAATCTGCTGCAGAGCAAGTGGATGCCTGTTGTCCCCACTGTATTTTGTTTGTCATTTAAGGCTAGCTACATGTCGGTTGTTGGAAAACAAATAACAGGGATTGTTCTGCCATTGTAATCCTTGGGCAGGTCACCTAAGTCCAAACAGTGTAAAAAAAAAATCATATATGTAGTACACTTGTAACAGCGTTCTTCGGTAGAAGGAGAGTCGGACCAAAATGCAGCGTGTAGATTTTGATCCATGTTTAATAACACAACGTAAACATGAATCAATACAAAAACTACAAAACAATAAACGGAACGAAAACCGAAACAGCCTTCTCGTGCTCATAAATACAGACATAAGGACAATCACCCACGACAAACTCAAAGAATATGGCTGCCTAAATATGGTTCCCAATCAGAGACAACGATAAACACCTGCCTCTGATTGAGAACCACTCCAGACAGCCATAGACTTTGCTAGATCACCCCACTAGCTACAATCCCAATACAGACACACCAAAACCCCAAGACAAAACACACCACAATACAAAAACCCCATGCCACACCCTGGCCTGACCCAATACATGAAGATAAACACAAAATACTTCGACCAGGGCGTGACAACACTGAACAGAAATATAAACGCAACATGTAAAGTGTAGGTCCCATGTTTCATGAGCTGAAATTATCCATCCACCTGTCAGGTGTGGCATATCAAGAAGCTGATTAAACAGCATGATCATTACACAGATGCACCTTGTGCTGGGGACAATAAAAGACCACTTTAAAATGTGCAGTTTTGTCACACAATGCCACAGCCGTCTCAAGTTTAGTTTAGAGGGAGCGTGCAATTGGCATGCTGACTGCAGGAATGTCCACCAGAGCTGTTGCCAGAGAATTGAATGTTCATTTCTATCATCATTTTAGAGAATTTGGCAGTACGTCCAACCGGCCTCACAAACTCAGACCACGTGTAACCACACCAGCCCAGGACTTCCACATCCAGCTTCTTCACGTGTGGGGTGGGGAGTATTTCGGTCTCTAATAAAGCCCTTATGTGGGGGAAAACCCCAGTGGGTGGGCATGGCTGCCAAGTGGGTGGCCTATGCCCACCCATGGCTGCACCCCTGCCCAGTCATGTGAAATCCATAGATTAGGGCCTAATTTATTTATTTAAATTGACTAATTTACATATTTGAACTGTAACTTAGTAAAATCGTTGAAATTGTTGCATGTTGTGCAAAGCTGTCATCAAGGCAAAGGGTGGCTACTTTGAAGAATCAAAAAAATAAAATATATTTTGATTTGTTTAACACTTTTTTGGTTACTACATGATTCCATATGTGTTATTTCATAGTTTTGATGTCTTCACTATTATTCTACATGTATAACATAACATAACAAAACCCTTGAATGAGTAGGTGTGTCTTTTGACTGGTACTGTACATGCATGTATCCATACATATTCATTTTCGGGATGGAAAAAATGCTTTAAGTGTAAATTTAAACGACTAAAACCAAATTATAAAGTATGTAGAAAAGATAATGGAACTATATTATCTTTGAGAAGTAGATAACAATCATGAAAATAAAAGCTAGACAGTCAGGGAGAATAAAAAATTCCCAAAACTATCAATTTAGCATGATTTATTTTATTATGTTTGAGCAAAAGAGCACAGCATAATCTATGGCAAATTGCAAGAAACTAGATTCAAACAAATGTTTTCTCTCAGCTCCATGCCATAATATTGTATGCAGAATCTCAGGAAATTAGCTTTAAAGCTGCAAACTTCTCTCTCAGCTGCATGGCAAAATGTGTAGAATTGCAGGAAATTGACTTCTAAAATGTAGCCGTGCCGATGGCCAATCTTGCTCATTGCCACACCCCCTGCCACCCCCACCAACTAAGCCCCTTTTTGATCCCAAAAGAAACCCTGAAATGATGGCGGGAGAGAGATGAGACGGGTGAAGCTAGTGGATTATTGTCGTCACATCCTTCAACCTATTTCTCTGATTCACTCTGACTTGTTCTGTAAATGAGAGAGGGAGTGTGAGAGACTATTAAAGGAATTTGGCATTCTTCTCTTTCATCCCAACACTCATCCGCTTGTCAGTTTCAGTATTCTTAGTGTGTGTGTTCTCTGTAGGGAGCAGAGTCGGCGTGAGCATCGTAAGCTTAGCAGTAAGGACAGTAGCCGGTCGGAGAGGTCTGTCATCAACACCCCCGACGGGCCCACTCAGGCCTCCCCCACCCACAACAATGAGCCCCTGCTGAAAGACCCCATCTCTGTGACTGTAGACGAGGCTCCGAGCCTCCAGGTAAGCTCCAACACATCAGAAGTCACACAAACCATGGTTGAGAGATTCAGAAAGCCCTGCACAGCTACAGTATACTGTACAAAACAGAACCTGCTTACAGTAACCCTGCACACAAGCAATCATCAGCCAACCAATCTCGTTCTGGGTGGCAGGGTAGCCTAGTGGTTAGAGTGGTGGACTAGTAACCAGAAGGTTACAAGTTCAAACCCCTGAGCAATCTGTCGTTCTGCCCCTGAACAGGCAGTTAACAAACTGTTCCTAGGCAGTCATTGAAAATAAGAATTTGTTCTTAAGTGACTTGCAGAGTTAAATAAAGGTAAAATTAAAATTCTCTCAGAGTCAAACAGAACCCTTACAGGGACCCAGCTGGTAGTGTGTCACATGATGCAGGACTGAGGCTTCGGGATGTAGTGGAAGGCGATGGGAATGTCTTTGTCCTTCTGTCCCCTGTGATACACACACACATTTCAACCTCTAGCCATACCAGTGAGGTTCCAGTGAATGGCATTGCTCTTTTGTCTAGTATTCCCATGTGACACACGCACACAGATGTCAGAATGACCTTCAATCATATCAGTGAGGCTCCTTTGTGTGTCGGGTTAGTAGATTACTGTATGTGTCTGAGCAAAGCCTGTTAGTCAGTCTGTGTTAGTGTGTGTTGTTGTGCTTTGTTATAGTGTGTAACAGGACTAACCAGGGCTCTGAATAATCTATATTCACCCTCTGCCAGAAGAGAGGGCTGCCAAGCAGGTATCAAACACCACCCACTCTCTCTCTCTCCCTTTCTCTCTCTCACTCCCTTTCTCTCTCTCCCTTTCTCTCTCTCTCTCCCTTTCTCCCTGTCTCTTTCTCTCTGTCTCTCTCAAATTGTTCAGGGTGAATTTATATTTGTTTCTGACATCTGTTTTTTGGGGGGGGAAATCATGATTTTCATTTAATTTTTTACTGCCAGGGCTCAATTATGGAAATATTGCTGTAGAATATTAAGGTTCTGTTGAATACCTTCTTTGGTTGGTGATCGAAGTACCAAGTCATCAGCATATAGCAGGTATTTTACCTCAGTGTCAAGTAGTGTGAGTCCTGGGGCTGGAGAATGGTCCATGTCTGCTAATTCATTGATATAAATGTTGAAAAGATTTGGACTCAAACTGCAGCCTTGTCTCACACCTCAACGTTATGAAAGGAATTATGTTCTTTGGTTGTTGTTTTTTGTTGCACACTTGTTTTCTGGGTACATACATTTTATGAAGTCATACACCTTACCATCAAGCCCACCTTGGAGAATTTTGGAGAATAGCCCTTCATGCCAAATAGAATCGAATGCTTTTTTAAAGTCAAAAAAGCAAGCAAGGATTTTGCCCTCTTTTTTTTGGAGGACGTGTTTATTAACTAGTATCTGTAAGGTGTGTGTGTGTGTGTGTGTGTGTGTGTGTGTGTGTGTGTGTGTGTGTGTGTGTGTGTGTGTGTGTGTGTGTGTGTGTGTGTGTGTGTGTGTGTGTGTGTGTGTGTGTGTGTGTGTGTGTGTGTGTGTGTGTGTGTGTGTTTTTATTTATTTATTATTTATTTATTTTTTATTTCACCTTTATTTAACCAGGTAGGCAAGTTGAGAACAAGTTCTCATTTACAATTGCGACCTGGCCAAGATAAAGCAAAGCAGTTCGACACATACAACGACACAGAGTTACACATGGAGTAAAACAAACATACAGTCAATAATACAGTATAATCAAGTCTATATACGATGTGAGCAAATTAGGTGAGATAAGGGAGGTAAAGGCAAAAAAGGCCATGGTGGCAAAGTACAATATAGCAAGTAAAACACTGGAATGGGAGATTTGCAATGGGAGAAAGTGCAAAGTAGAAATAAAAATAATGGGGTGCAAAGGAGCAAAATAAATAAATTAATTAAATACAGTAGGGAAAGAGGTAGTTGTTTGGGCTAAATTATAGGTAGGCTATGTACAGGTGCAGTATTCTGTGAGCTGCTCTGACACTTGGTGCTTAAAGCTAGTGAGGGAGATAAGTGTTTCCAGTTTCAGAGATTTTTGTAGTTCGTTCCAGTCATTGGCAGCAGAGAACTGGAAGGAGAGGCGGCCAAAGAAAGAATTGGTTTTGGGGGTGACTAGAGAGATATACCTGCTGGAGCGTGTGCTACAGGTGGGAGATGCAATGGTGACCAGCGAGCTGAGATACGGGGGGACTTTACCTAGCAGGGTCTTGTAGATGACATGGAGCCAGTGGGTTTGGCGACGAGTATGAAGCGAGGGCCAGCCAACGAGAGCGTACAGGTCGCAATGGTGGGTAGTATATGGGGCTTTGGTGACAAAACGGATTGCACTGTGATAGACTGCATCCAATTTGTTGAGTGGGGTATTGGAGGCTATTTTGTAAATGACATCGGCAAAGTCGAGGATTGGTAGGATAGTCAGTTTTACAAGGGTATGTTTGGCAGCATGAGTGAAGGATGCTTTGTTGCGAAATAGGAAGCCAATTCTAGATTTAACTTTGGATTGGAGATGTTTGATATGGGTCTGGAAGGAGAGTTTACAGTCTAACCAGACACCTAAGTCTTTGTAGTTGTCCACGTATTCTAAGTCAGAGCCGTCCAGAGTAGTAATGTTGGACAGGCGGGTAGGTACAGGTAGCGATCGGTTGAAGAGCATGCATTTAGTTTTACTTGTATTTAAGAGCAATTGGAGGCCACGGAAGGAGAGTTGTATGGCATTGAAGCTTGCCTGGAGGGTTGTTAACACAGTGTCCAAAGAAGGGCCAGAAGTATACAGAATGGTGTCGTCTGCGTAGATGTGGATCAGAGACTCACCAGCAACAAGAGCGACCTCATTGATGTATACAGAGAAGAGAGTCGGTCCAAGAATTGAACCCTGTGGCACCCCCATAGAGACTGCCAGAGGTCCGGACAGCAGACCCTCCGATTTGACACACTGAACTCTATCAGAGAAGTAGTTGGTGAACCAGGCGAGGCAATCATTTGAGAAACCAAGGCTGTCGAGTCTGCCGATGAGGATGTGGTGATTGACAGAGTCGAAAGCCTTGGCCAGATCAATGAATACGGCTGCACAGTAATGTTTCTTATCGATGGCGGTTAAGATATCATTTAGGACCTTGAGCGTGGCTGAGGTGCACCCATGACCAGCTCTGAAACCAGATTGCATAGCAGAGAAGGTATGGTGAGATTCGAAATGGTCGGTAATCTGTTTGTTGACTTGGCTTTCGAAGACCTTAGAAAGGCATGGTAGGATAGATATAGGTCTGTAGCAGTTTGGGTCAAGAGTGTCACCCCCTTTGAAGAGGGGGATGACCGCAGCTGCTTTCCAATCTTTGGGAATCTCAGACGACACGAAAGAGAGGTTGAACAGGCTAGTAATAGGGGTGGCAACAATTTCGGCAGATAATTTTAGAAAGAAAGGGTCCAGATTGTCTAGCCCGGCTGATTTGTAGGGGTCCAGATTTTGCAGCTCATTCAGAACATCAGCTGAGCAGATTTGGGAGAAGGAGAAATGGGGAAGGCTTGTGTGTGTGTGTGTGTGTGTGTGTGTGTGTGTGTGTGTGTGTGTGTGTGTGTGTGTGTGGTCAGTAGTGCGATGGTTGGGGAGAAATAAGTACAAGTCTGTCTGTGGCAGGGTCTACAGTCAATCACGGACTACAGGAAGAAACCCAGCCCAGTCACGGACCAGGATGTCTTGCTCCCAGGCAGACTAAATAACTTTTTTGCCCGCTTTGAGGACAATACAGTGCCACTGACACGGCCTGCAACGAAAACATGCGGTCTCTCCTTCACTGCAGCCGAGGTGAGTAAGACATTTAAACGTGTTAACCCTCGCAAGGCTGCAGGCCCAGATGGCATCCCCAGCCGCGCCCTCAGAGCATGCGCAGACCAGCTGGCCGGTGTGTTTACGGACATATTCAATCAATCCCTATACCAGTCTGCTGTTCCCACATGCTTCAAGAGGGCCACCATTGTTCCTGTTCCCAAGAAAGCTAAGGTAACTGAGCTAAACGACTACCGCCCCGTAGCACTCACATCCGTCATCATGAAGTGCTTTGAGAGACTAGTCAAGGACCATATCACCTCCACCCTACCTGACACCCTAGACCCACTCCAATTTGCTTACCGCCCAAATAGGTCTACAGACGATGCAATCTCAACCACACTGCACACTGCCCTAACCCATCTGGACAAGAGGAATACCTATGTGAGAATGCTGTTCATCGACTACAGCTCGGCATTCAACACCATAGTACCCTCCAAGCTCGTCATCAAGCTCGAGACCCTGGGTCTCGACCCCGCCCTGTGCAACTGGGTACTGGACTTCCTGACGGGCCGCCCCCAGGTGGTGAGGGTAGGCAACAACATCTCCTCCCCGCTGATCCTCAACACTGGGGCCCCACAAGGTTGCGTTCTGAGCCCTCTCCTGTACTCCCTGTTCACCCACGACTGCGTGGCCACGCACGCCTCCAACTCAATCATCAAGTTTGCGGACGACACAACAGTGGTAGGCTTGATTACCAACAACGATGAGACGGCCTACAGGGAGGAGGTGAGGGCCCTCGGAGTGTGGTGTCAGGAAAACAACCTCACACTCAACGTCAACAAAACTAAGGAGATGATTGTGGACTTCAGGAAACAGCAGAGGGAACACCCCCCTATCCACATCGATGGAACAGTAGTGGAGAGGGTAGCAAGTTTTAAGTTCCTCGGCATACACATCACAGACAAACTGAATTGGTCCACTCACACAGACAGCATCGTGAAGAAGGCGCAGCAGCGCCTCTTCAACCTCAGGAGGCTGAAGAAATTCGGCTTGTCACCAAAAGCACTCACAAACTTCTACAGATGCACAATCGAGAGCATCCTGGCGGGCTGTATCACCGCCTGGTATGGCAACTGCACCGCCCTCAACCGTAAGGCTCTCCAGAGGGTAGTGAGGTCTGCACAACGCATCACCGGGGGCAAACTACCTGCCCTCCAGGACACCTACACCACCCGATGTCACAGGAAGGCCATAAAGATCATCAAGGACATCAACCACCCGAGCCACTGCTGTTTACCCCGCTATCATCCAGAAGGCGAGGTCAGTACAGGTGCATCAAAGCTGGGACCGAGAGACTGAAAAACAGCTTCTATCTCAAGGCCATCAGACTGTTAAACAGCCACCACTAACACTGAGTGGCTGCTGCCAACACACTGACACTGACTCAACTCCAGCCACTTTAATAATGGGAATTGATGGGAAATTATGTAAATATATCACTAGCCACTTTAAACAATGCTACCTTATATAAATGTTACTTACCCTACATTATTCATCTCATATGCATACGTATATACTGTACTCTATATCATCGACGGTATCCTTATGTAATACATGTATCACTAGCCACTTTATACTATACTATGCCACTTTGTTTACATACTCATCTCATTTGTACATACTGTACCCGATACCATCTACTGTATCTTGCCTATGCTGCTCTGTACCATCACTCATTCATATATCCTTATGTACATATTATTTTTCCCCTTACACTGTGTACAAGACAGTAGTTTTGGAATTGTTAGTTAGATTACTTGTTATTACTGCATTGTCGGAACTAGAAGCACAAGCATTTCGCTACACTCGCATTAACATCTGCTAACCATGTGTATGTGACAAATAAAATTTGATTTGATTTGATTTGATTTGTCTGTGTCTCTGTCTGTCTGTGTCTCTGTCTGTCTGTCTGTCTGTCTGTCTGTCTGTCTGTCTGTCTGTGTCTCTCTGTCTGTGTCTGCGTCTCTCTGTGTCTGTCTGTCTGTCTCTCTGTCTGTCTCTCTGTCTGTGTCTCTCTGTCTGTGTCTGCGTCTGCGTCTCTCTGTGTCTGTCTGTGTCTGTCTCTCTCTCTCTCTCTCTCTCTGTGTGTCTGTCTGTCTGTCTGTCTGTCTGTCTGTCTGTCTGTCTGTCTGTCTGTCTGTGTGTGCCTCTCCCTCTCGCTGTCTGTCTGTCTGTCTGTCTGTCTGTCTGTCTGTCTGTCTGTGTCTCTTTCTGTCGGTCTCTCCCTGTTGATCTCTCCCTGTCGGTCTTTCCCTGTCGGTCTCTCTCTGTCTGTCTGTCTCACACTCTCTCTGCTGTATTCCTTCTCTTTGGAGTCTATTCATGGATGCCAAGGGAAGCCAGGCTTCCCAAAACAATTGACTCCAGAATTATTATTTCGTCCCTGTGTTTCAGAATTATCTTTCAATTCGCAAGAGGCTGAATGTATCTCACTGGAGAAAGTATCCAAGTGAGTGAAACAGCGCCCTTCTCTACCCTCTGTATGTATAGGCCTGATGCTGTCTGGTCCTAAAGAGTATGACATTGTTGCCGCCCATAGCATTGAATGCAAGGGAAGCCAGGGAGCATGTTGGCTCCCTTGATAAAGCAAAGTATAAAATAATAGACAATCAGCGTCGAGCAAAACTGAGTGAGCTCAACTGTGAATTGTCCTGGGAAGCCAGTTTGGATTTGGCGTCACTCCTATCAAATCACATTAAGAGCATACGTCATTGATAGAGACAATTAGAATTTTTGTGTTGTCCTCCAGTGGCTACCTAGCAAAAATTGTCCCTTTCCTTAATGGATGGAGATAGGGATTTGGACTTGGACTTAATGCTTCGTACTGGCCATCGATTATAACGGCGATTCTGATCCAACCATAAATTCATACATTGTGCCCCTGGCCTGAGAGGATGTAAGTTCAATATGTAGCTAGATGTAGTAGGCTAATGTTAACTAGCTGGCTCATCGTTGCCCATGAGAGGAAGTTAGGCTAGCTAGCAAGCATTTTAGCCAGGTAGCCTAGGACAACAATAACTAAAATGATGTACTGTATCAGAGTGATAGACCGTTTCATCAACAGGAAAGAGGAAGATGGCATTGGCGTTTCTCTACAAGTAGGATGAGTCAACATGGTTTTTCTACTTACACACACATCAGTATCATAGACAGCCACATCATATTTAGCTTACATTGATTGGACTAAATCAATTTTTGTATCTTTTAGCTGTCACTGTATTAGACTAAGCATAGGTGATTTGATTATGAAATGTTGATGATGAAATGGTGCTGGAATAGTGGAGGCAGCTCCTGTTTCCTTTGCGACTTGCTGTAACTCTGTGATTCTTAATCAATAGTTGTTTTGTGGTCCTAAAATGTCGGAAACATTAAAGTGCATTCAGAAGGTATTCAGACCACTTGGGGTATTGTGTGTAGATTGATGAGGGGGAAAAAACTATTGAATCCATTTTAGAATAAGGCTGTAACGTAACAGAATGTGGAAAAAGTCAAGGGGTCTGAATACTTTCCGAATGCACTGTAACTTGCTTACAGTACACACAATTCTCTATCTGTCTGTCTCACTTTCCCTCTCTGTCCTTCTCTGTCCCCTCTTCTCTCCCTCTCTTTGCCATTCTGTTTGTATGCCAGGGTGAACTCTTAGTGTTTGGTTAATCTGTCAGTGTAAATGGAGAGGGTTTAGCCTGTATTTGTTCTAGCATTACTACAGAGAGACTCTATAGTTGTATTTACCATGCTTTAAGGAGATGTTGGATTATGTATAGCAGAGTGCCCCAACTGACTGCCCTGGGGACTGACTGCCCAATTTGGCATGCATGTGTTTTTATTTGGCCCAAGACCAATATTTAAAAAATATATATATTTGTTTTTTTATGTGTCATTGTTGGACAAAAACGACTGTAAAAAAGAAATGAGCTCCAGGTGATTTTAGTTGTGAAATCTGTTCCCAAGTATTCCCATACATAATAGAGAGATGTGATCGTTTACAATGTAAGCAAGGTTTGAAATGATTGTGTATAAGTCAAATATTAGATCTGTTTGGGCTTCTTGCGGTCAATTTGCAGTCTATAAATGATTTGTAATTATGTTCTGGCCCCCCCGACCATCTACTCAAGAAAACAATCAGCCCGCAGCTGAATCTAGTTGATGATCCCTGATCTTTATCATTGAGGAGAGTAAGAGCACATTAAGATGTAACAATGGGAGAGGACAGTTATGTGACGACCTAATAGATGAATGGAGATGTGATAGGCTGATTAAGATGATATTGAAAGAGCTGATCCTCCTGTGACATCCCTCTCTCAAATAGGGGTCATTGGGTTAATGTTCCTCTCCACTCTGTCTCTCTCTCTCTATTGCTCTCTTTTTCTAACCTTCTGTGTTTTTCTCTCACCCCTCTCTTTTTCTAACCTTCTGTTTTTCTCTCACCCCTCTCTTTTTCTAACCTTCTGTGTTTTTCTCTCACCCCTCTCTTTTTCTAACCTTCTGTGTTTTTCTCTCACCCCTATCTTTTTCTCCCCCTCTCTCCTCTCCTGTTTGGCATAAATCAATTAAAGGAAGGGGATGAGGGTGTGGAGGCTAGATCAGTGAACCTTGACACAGTTTCCTAGACACACCCACCCACACACACACTGGTTTACCACGCAACCTGCAGCCCTCGGGGGGCGGCATGTCATGCCAAATAGTGTCCCCCTACCAAAAAAGTGTGTCCCCTGTGTCACAATGGGATTCACTAACCTATTAGCATACATTGCTATATCAATGGTGTCATGAGCTAATGTGAAATTTGAGATCATGACAGCCAAAATGAAGTTATCTTAATTCCCGGTATGTATACATACAAAGTTGTTTAAACAAGTTTTGTTTAGCTAATAAAATGAAAACATTACTTTAGCATGTCAATCTTGGTGGGTCAAACTCAAAAAAATGTATCCATGCCAGCAATGCCACTACACAACAGTATACAATACATTAATTGCATTATAACGGCGACAAGCGGTGCCCACAAACTGTTAGGGCCTTCATAAAGATGTCCCAACAACAGAGCATTATTTTCAGCACCATGGAGTGTGACGACAGGCGCAGGAATACATAATAGGGTTTTTTATTTCTCCACCCAAATAAAGTATGTCATGAAAACGACAGGGATGAAGCCCAAAACAAACACGTGTATATAGAGTTGACATTTAATCATGGTCAACATTACCTGTCTTAGGTCAGTTAGGAACACCACTTTATTTTAAGAATGTGAAATGTCGAGCTGACAGTTCTCTGGTATGCAATCCAACCTCCCTGGTTCCAAACCCATTCATGTGAATGAACGAGTAGCCCAAGTACAGTGATCATGATTCAGGATATGCCGGCAGAAGAGAGACGGAAGAAGGCTTGAGCACTAACAGGGTAACAGGCTTAGTATGTGCCTACTATAATGGGTATTTCTGCTGCGCAGATATACAGTTGAAGTCGGAAGATTACATGCACCTTAGACGAAGACATTTAACCTCAGTTTTTCACAATTCCTGACATGTAATCCTAGTAAACATTCCTAGGTCAGGTAGGATCGCCACTTCATTTTAAGAATGTGAGATGTCAGAATAATAGTAGAGAGAATGATTTATTTCAGCTTTAATTTCTTTCATCACATTCCCAGTGGGTCAGAAGTTTACATACACTCAATTAGTATTTGGTAGCATTGCCTTTATATTGTTTAACTTGGGTCAAACTTTTCGGGTAGCCTTCCACAAGCTTCCCACAATAAGTTGGGTGAATTTTGGCCCATTCCTCCTGACAGAGCTGGTGTAACAGAGTCAGGTTTGTAGGCCTCCTTGCTCGCACACGCTTTTTCAGTTCTGCCCACACATTTTCTATGGGATTGAGGTCAGGGCTTTGTGATGGCTTTTTTAAAGTCAATACCTTGGCTTTGTTGTCCTTAAGCCATTTTGCCACAACTTTGGAGTATGCTTGGGGTTATTGTCCATTTGGAAGACCTATTTCTGACCAAGCTTTCAAATCAAATCAAAGTTTGTAAACCTTACAGTGAAATGCTTACTTACAGGCTCTAACCAATAGTGCAGGAAAAAAAGGTATGTGTGTCTGTGTGTGTGTGTGTGTGTGTGTAGGTAGGTAAGTAAAGAAATAAAACAACAGTAAAAAGACATTTAAAAAAAAGAGTAGCAAGGCTATATACAGACACCTGTTAGTCAGGCTTATTGAGGTAGTATGTACATGTAGGTATCGTTAAAGTGACTATGCATATATGATGAACAGAGAGTAGCAGAAGCTTCAATATATCCACATACTTTTCCTGCCTCATGATGCCATATATTTTGTGACGTGCACCAGTCCCTCCTGCAGCAAAGCACCCCCACAACGTGATGCTGCCACCCCCGTGCTTCACTGTTGGGATGGTGTTCTTCGGCTTGCAAGCATCCCCCTATTTCCTCCAAATTTAACGATGGTCATTATGCCCAAACAGTTCTATTTTTGTTTCATCAGACCAGAGGACATTTCTCCAAAAAGTATGATCTTTCTCCATGTGCAGTTGCAACCCGTAGTCTGGCTTTTTAATGATGGGTTTGGAGCAGTGGCTTCTTCCTTGCTGAGCGGCTTTTCGGGTTATGTCAATATAGGACTCGTTTTACTGTGGAAATAGATAGATAGTTTTGTACCTGTTTCCTTCAGCATCTTCACAAGCTCCTTTGCTGTTGTTCTGGGATTTATTTGCACTTTTCGCACCAAAGTACGTTCATCTCTAGGAGACAGAACACCTCTCCTTCCTGAGCAGTGTTGTGTCTTTGGCATCATTAAAACTGAAGACTTATTTATCAAGGAACTCTCTGTAATTATTATTATGTGATTAAACTAATTAATCATGTAACTGTAATTAACTAGGAAGTCGGGGCACCAAGGAAAATATTCGGATTACAAAGTTATAATTTTCCTAATATAACTTTCAGTTATTTTAATATCTGATCAATTAGTCTTCGAATAATGAATTATTATTTACCTCACATTAGTCTCATTCCAAATGTTCTAAATTGTTGGTTATCTGCACAAACCCAGTCTTCACTATAAGTCATCCATACAACAATTGTCTTAAAATAATTGATTTACTAACTAAGTAATTCACAGAAATGCATAACAAACAGTGGATATGGTTACAAGGAAATGATAGGAGAATGTGCCCTAGTGGGCTAAACCGGCATGGCGGCTTGTTAGACAATAGGGAATGGGGGGGTCAGCTGAGGAGACACTACAGAGTTTAATATTATCACAATTGAAATGCTAATCCTTTGCACATGAAGGCTCACTCATTCGGGAACAATTGCAATCGATATACAGTGCCTTGCGAAAGTATTCGGCCCCCTTGAACTTTGCGACCTTTTGCCACATTTCAGGCTTCAAACATAAAGATATAAAACTTTATTTTTTTGTGAAGAATCAACAACAAGTGGGACACAATCATGAAGTGGAACGACATTTATTGGATATTTCAAACTTTTTTAACAGATCAAAAACTGAAAAATTGGGCGTGCAAAATTATTCAGCCCCTTTACTTTCAGTGCAGCAAACTCTCCAGAAGAAACTCAACTCTCTTCTTCACCACGCTGTCTGTGTGGGTGGACCATTTCAGTTTGTCCGTGATGTGTACGCCGAGGAACTTAACTTTCCACCTTCTCCACTACTGTCCCGTCGATGTGGATAGGGGGGTACTCCCTCTGCTCTTTCCTGAAGTCCGCAATCATCTCCTTTGTTTTGCTGATGTTGAGTGTGAGGTTATTTTCCTGACACCACACTCCGAGGGCCCTCACCTCCTCCCTGTAGGCCGTATTGTCGTTGTTGGTAATCAAGCCTACCACTGAAAACTTGATGATTGAGTTGGAGGCGTGCATGGCCACGCAGTCATGGGTGAACAGGGAGTACAGGAGAGGGCTGAGAACGCACCCTTGTGGGGCCCCAGTGTTGAGGATCAGCGGGGTGGAGATGTTGTTTCCTACCCTCACCACCTGGGGGCAGCCCGTCAGAAAGTCCAGGACCCAGTTGCACAGAGCGGAGTCGAGACCCAGGATCTCGAGCTTAATGACGAGTTTGGAGGGTACTATGGTGTTAAATGCTGAGCTGTAATCGATGAACAGCATTCTTACATAGGGTGGGTTAGGGCAGTGTGCAGTGTGATTGCGATTGCGTTGTCTGTGGACCTATTGGGGTGGAAAGCAAATTGGAGTGGGTCTAGGGTTTCAGGTAGGGTGGAGGTGATATGATCCTTGACTAGTCTCTCAAAGCACTTCATGATGACGGAAGTGAGTGCTATGGGGCGATAGTCATTTGGGAACAGCAGACTGGGATAGGGATTGATTGAATATGTCCATAAACACACCAGCCAGCTGGTCTGCGCATGCGCTGAGGACGTGGCTAGGGATGCCATCTGTGCCGACTGCCTTGTGAGGGTTAACACGTTTAAATGTTGTACTCACATTGGCTGCGGTGAAGGAGAGCCCACAGGTTTTGGTAGTGGGCCGTGTGGGTTGCACTGTATTGTCCTCAAAGCGGGCAAAGAAGTTGTTTAGTTTGTCTGGGAGCAAGACATGCTGGTCCGCGACGGGGCAGGTTTTCTTTTTGTAATCCATGATTGACTGTAGACCATGCCACATACCTCTCGTGTCTGAGCCGTTGAATTGCGTCTCTACTTTGTCTCTATACTGACGCTTAGCTTGTTTGATTGCTTTGCGGAGGGAATAGCTACACTGTTTGTATTCGGTCATGTTTCCGGTCGCCTTGCCCTGATTAAAAGCAGTGGTTCGCGCTTTCAGTTTTGAGCGAATGCTGCCATCAATCCACGGTTTCTGGTTGGAGTAGGTTATAATGGTCGCCGTAGGTACAACATCACCGATGCACTTGCTAATAAACTCACTCACCGAATCAGAGTATACATCAATGTTGTTGTTCGACGCTATCCGGAACAGATCCCAGTCCACGTGATCGAAGCAATCTTGAAGTGTGGAATCAGATGGGTCGGCCAAGCGTTGAACAGACCTGAGCAAGGGCGTTTCCTGTTTTAGTTTCTGTCTATATGCTGGGAGCAACAAAATGGAGTCGTGGTCAGATTTGCCGAAAGGAGGGCGAGGAAGGCTTTGTATGCATCGCAGAAGTTAGAGTAACAATGGTCCAGAATTTTGCCAGCCCGGGTCGCGCATTCAATATGCTGATCAAATTTAGGGAGCCTTGTTTTCAGATTAGCCTTGTTAAAATCCCCAGCTACAATAAATGCAGCCTCATGATATGTGGTTCCCAGTTTCCAGAGTCCAATGAAGTTCTTTCAGAGCCGCCAAGGTGTCTGCTTGGGGGGGATATACACGACTGTGATTATAATTGAAGAGAAATCTCTTGGTAGATAATGCGGGCGGCATTTGATTGTAAGGAATTCTAGGTCAGGTGAACAAAATGACTTGAGTTCCCGTATGTTGTTATGATCTCACCACGACTCGTTAATCATTAGGCATACACCTCCGCCCTTCTTCTTACCAGAGAGATGTTTGTTTCTGTCATGCAATGCGTCACGAATCCAGATGGCTGTACCGACTCTGATAACGTATCCCGAGTGAGTCATGCTTCCGTGAAACAGAGAATGTTACAATCTCTGATGTCTCTCTGGAAGGCAACCTTTGCTCGGATTTCGTCTACCTTGTTGTCAAGAGACTGGACATTGGTGAGTAGTATACTCGGGAGCGGTGGGCGATGTGCAGCTTTATAACCCCCCATAGAGGGTTATAATTAAAGCTGATTTTATTCAGCAATCACAATGAGGATTTCTCTCTCCCCCTATTTCTCTCCCTCTCTCTCCCAGTGTAATTTCCTAATGGCATGTCAGGTGGTGTGTCCATCTGGCAAGGGATGACGTTTTAGGGGTGTCGTGTGGGTTAGTGTTTGCTAATTGTGTGTGTGCTGACACAAGAAGAGGGGCTGCGGTATTCAAATCCACACACACACACACTCTGTTCCCAGCTCCTTACCAGACAGACATTGAGAGAACAAAGCTCCGTGCAGCAGGCACAGAAAGAGTGAGTAAGGGAGAAAATGAACAGAGAAATACATAGCTGAATAATTGACAGAGAAATGCTCTCTTCAGCAGACAGGTATTTTAATCAGTGTCTCACTGTGCTCTTTCCTCCTCGGGCACATTTATTATAAACTGTATCCTGAGCTGGGAGACGAGATTTGACTCTAATTTGCAATGATAGGCCTGAATAACATCAGCCGTGTGCGTGTGTCATCCCTACCTGGTCATTATGAGCAGTCTGACTGTGTACTGTCAATGTCATCCTATGTGGATCAGTGGGGAGCTGAAAGCCTGTCACAGTAACACAGAACTCCAGGAAACCAAAGGCCTCTTTTAATAGAATGATGGATGGGATGTTTGCAATAAACCTCAAAGGATTTAGTCAGTGTGTCTCCAATCTGTCTGGCTTTGTATGTACAAGGGACAGAGACTGGAATCACACCAGAATGTCTACCAGTGTGTGTTTGTCACTTTGGCTTGTCTCTCACAGAGTATTTATGTCCTTTTCTATCTTATCTTATCTATCAGTCAGAGATGATCAACCTTATGCTAAGTTTTAATATATTTTAATCTCTCCTCTCTCCCGCTGTCCTCCTCTCTTTCTTTCTTTCTTTCTTTCTTTCTTTCTTTCTTTCTTTCTTTCTTTATTTCTTTCTTTCTTTCTTCTCTCTCCCCCCCTCTCTCAGGATGATAACTGGGGGGAGACCACCACGGCGGTGACCGGCACCTCAGAGCTCAGTCTATCCCAGGAGGAGGTGGTTGGTCTGTGGAAGGTACCGGACGACGGCCAGAGGCAGGGCTGTCAGCTCTACACTCCCCTGATTCTGGGCATCTGTGTGGGGCTAGTGGTCCTGGCCACCCCCCTGGCCTTCCTGGTCCTCCCGGCAGTGTTGTGGCCAGCCAGGCTGCAGTCCTGTGGCTCTGCCTGTGAGGGCCTCTTCCTCTCTGTGTCCTGTAAACTCCTCATTCTCCTGCTTGCTGTATGGGCTATCTTCCTGCGCCAGGCCAGTGCCAGCCTGCCCAGAGTGTGTGTGTATCGAGCCCTCCTGGCCACGCTCACGCTGCTGCTCACACTCTCCTACTGGCTGTTCTATGGGGTCCGCATCCTCGACTCACAGGTGTGTATGCTTCATAATTTTGTGTGTGTGTGTGTGTGTGTGTGTGTGTGTGTGTGTGTGTGTGTGTGTGTGTGTGTGTGTGTGTGTGTGTGTGTGTGTGTGTGTGTGTGTGTGTGTGTGTGTGTGTTGATCCTGTGTTGTGTATTCTCCAGGATGAGGACTACCAAGGTATCGTCCAGTTTGCTGTGTCTCTGGTGGACTCTCTGCTGTTTGTCCACTACCTGGCCATCGTGCTGCTGGAGATCAGACAGATCCAGCCATGCTACAGCCTGTGTGTTATACGCTCCACTGACGGGGAGACAAGCTGCTACAACCTGGGACAGCTCAGGTAATACACACAACAATCTCTTGCTAAAATGTTGCTGCTGACCGTAGTGACATCATTCTTCTACCAGCAATATAAAGATGAAGATCACTTTATTCACATTAAGGTCAGACCGAAATGTTCATTCTGCTTGAACTCAGTCTGTATACAACAAGGAGGGAACTGAATGGTGTGGCCCAGATGAATTGAGAAACCATGTTGTGTCCACTGATGCCAGTAAACAAAAGCCAGTCAGCTGATCACTCAGATAGCAGAAACATTTACAGAAAATCAGACTATTAGAGAATGCCTTTAGAATGCCCTCACCCCAACGCACCCACCCACACCCGACTGCCCTGTTGAACTGTGGGTAATTGAAGACTCGTGTTCAGGGGGAAGCGTAGCAGTAATTTAGTTACTAAATCACCCAGAATGCTCCAGTCCAGTCTTTTTGCTCTAGGGTGCTATTCTGGTAATTAGGTGGGCTGGGCCTGAGAAAGAGGAGCTATGATGCAGTATGATGAACTTACCTTCCAGATACTGATCTACAGTCGGATTTGGCATTTTCTTCATAACTGTTCAGGCTAGGATTTATGGCTAGTAAACTGATCGTAGATCTGTGCCTTAGGAGAACTTAGGACAACCCAGAGCTGTCTCTCTTATCAAAAGCATATGGTTTAAAGGCCCAGCGCAATCAAAAACATGATTTTTCTCTATTTATGTACAGTACCAGTTAAAAGTTTGGACACACCTACTCATTTTTTTTCAAAACTATGAAATAACATATATGGATATTCTCTATTTTATACCATCTATTGCGTCTTGCCTATGCCGCTCTGTCATTGCTCATTCATATATTCATATGTACACTACTGTTCAAAAGTTTAGGGTCACTTAGAAATGTCCTTTCCTTGTTTTTTAAAGAAAAGCAAAAATGTTTGCCCATTTAAAATAACATCAAATTGATCAGAAATACAGTGTAGACATTTTTAATGTTGTAGATGACTATTGTAGCTGGAAAAGCTGCTTTTTAATGGAATATCTACATAGGTGTACAGAGTGAAGAGGTGACTCAGGGATGCTGGCCTTCTAGGCAGATTTGCAAAGAAAAAGCCATATATCGAAACTATAAGCACAAGCGTTTTGCTACACTCACAATAACATCTGCTGACCATGTGTATGTGACATATAAAATTGTATTTTATTTGATATGGAATCATGTAGTAGCACGTTTTTTTAACATATCAAAATATATTTGATGTTTGAGATTCTTCAAAGTAGCCACCCTTTGCCTTGATGACAGCTTTGCACACTCTCAACCAGCTTCATGAGGAATGCTTCTTCAATATCCAATACAAAAGTTCCCACATATGCTGAGCACTTGTTGGCTGCTTTTCCTTTACTCTGCGGTCCAACTCATTCCAATCCATCTCAATTGGGTTGAGGTCGGGTAATTGTGGAGGCCAGGTCATCTGATGCAGCACTCCATCACTCTCCTTGGTCAAATAGCCCTCCTTTGTCAAATAGCCCTTCACAGCCTGGAGGTGTGTTTTGGGTCATTGTCCTGTTAAAAAGCTAATTATAGTCCTACTAAGCGCAAACCCGATGGGATGGTGTATCGCTGCAGAATACTGTGGTAGCAATGCTGGTTAAGTGTGCCTTGAATTCTAAATAAATCATTGACAGTGTCACCAGAAAAGCAGCATCACACCTCTTCCTCCATGCTTCACGGTGGGAACCACACATGCGGAGATCATCCGTTCATCTACTCTGCGTCTCTCAAAGACACGGCGGTTGGAAACAAAAATCTCATTTGGACTCATCAGACCAAAGGACAGATTTCCACCAGTCGAATGTTTTTTGCTTGTATTTCTTGGCCCAAGCAAGTCTCTTCTTATTGGTGTCCTTTAGTAGTGGTTTCTTTGCAGCAATTTGACCATGGAGGCCTGATTCACTTAGTCTCCTCTGAACTGTTGATGTTGAGATGTGTCTGTTACTTGATCTCTGTGAAGCATTTATTTGGGCTGCAATTTATGAGGCTGGTAACTCTAATGAACTTATCCTCTGCCGCAGAGGTAACTCTGGGTCTTCCTTTCCTGCGATCCTCATGAGAGCCAGTTTCATCACAGTGCTTGATGGTTTTTACGACTGCACTTGAAGAAACTTTAAACGTTCTTGAAATTTTCCAGATTGACTGACCTTCATGCCTTAAAGTAATGATGGACTGTTGTTTCTCTTTGCTTATTTGAGCTGTTCTTGCCATAATATGGACTTAGTCTTTTACCAAATAGGGCTTCTGTATACCACCCTTACCTTGTCACAGCGCAATTGATTGGCTGAAATGCTTTAAGAAGAAAAGAAGTTCCACAAATTAACTTTTAACAAGGCACACCTGTTAATTTAAATGCATTCCAGGTGACTCCTCATGAAGCTGGTTGAGAGAATGCCAAGTGTGAAAAGTTGTCATTAAGGCGAAGGATAGCTACTTTGAAGAATCTCAAATATAAAATACATTTTGATTTGTTTAACACTTTCTTGGTTACGACATGATTCCATATGTGTTATTTCATCGTTTTGATGTCTTCACTATTATACTACAATGTAGAAAATAGTACAAATAAAGGTAAACCCTGGAATGAGTAGGTGTCTAAACTTTTGACTGGTACTGTATATTTCCACACTATGGGGGGGAAAAATCACTGTTCGAATGGTATCATACATTTTTGTTGGATATTAAAAAAGCAGATGGACTGAGCGACACCAAGGAAACTCTGCTCCAACCAAGACTAGCTAACTTGTAGCAGCCACAACGTTATTTATCATCCCATATAACAGTGTCTGTCTTGACAAGAGTGTCCTAGAGAAGCTTTTAAGCTAAGCTAGCCAACTATAGCTAGCCAGGCTAATTGAGGCCACATGCTAAGCTTCTCCCCAACCCCATTCAGATAAAACAGCCTACCTGTTGGTTGCTCATTGTAGCCTACTCCTTCTCATTTCGCTAACTTTTAATTCTGTCATTTTATTCCATCTTGCATTGCATTAGTGAACTCTCACTACACATTGAGCCTCTCTGACGCTTTGATTGGCCAACATAAACAAAAAGCTACAGACGTGAAGGCTACTGGTCGGCTACCGCTTCTTTTTATGGGGAGCACTGTGCACTTTGTTTTATTAAATTAATAATTTGAAATGTCATTGTATATCCTTGTATGTAACAATGTCACATGGATATTTACATTTAATTTAGTAAAGGCGTTTTCATTGTTAAGGTAGGCCTGTAATTTTTTATGCTCACAACAATTAATACTCACACAAGTATTTGAATACTAACATCCATTCAGATATTTCAATAACCGTGCTGATCCCTTGCAGAAAGGTTAGCTAAGTGTACGTAGACTTGACATTGATACAGTATATGCATGGTGCTGTCTCTCTATGCTGCCTCACCTCTAAATCAAATCAAATCAAATCAAATGTATTTATATAGCCCTTCGTACATCAGCTGATATCTCAAAGTGCTGTACAGAAACCCAGCCTAAAACCCCAAACAGCAAGCAATGCAGGTGTAGAAGCACGGTGGCTAGAAAAAACTCCCTAGAAAGGCCAAAACCTAGGAAGAAACCTAGAGAGGAACCAGGCTATGTGGGGTGGCCAGTCCTCTTCTGGCTGTGCCGGGTGGAGATTATAACAGAACATGGCCAAGATGTTCAAATGTTCATAAATGACCCGCATGGTCGAATAATAATAAGGCAGAACAGTTGAAACTGGAGCAGCAGCACGGCCAGGTGGACTGGGGACAGCAAGGAGTCATCATGTCAGGTAGTCCTGGGGCATGGTCCTAGGGCTCAGGTCCTCCGAGAGAGAGAAAGAAAGAGAGAATTAGAGAGAGCACATGTGGGGTGGCCAGTCCTCTTCTGGCTGTGCCGGGTGGAGATTATAACAGAACATGGCCAAGATGTTCAAATGTTCATAAATGACCAGCATGGTCGAATAATGATAAGGCAGAACAGTTGAAACTGGAGCAGCAGCACGGCCAGGTGGACTGGGGACAGCAAGGAGTTATCATGTCAGGTAGTCCTGGGGCATGGTCCTAGGGCTCAGGTCAGTTGAAACTGGAGCAGCAGCACTGCCAGGTGGACTGGGGACAGCAAGGAGTCATCATGTCAGGTAGTCCTCTAGCCTCTCTGTCTGATACTGACTGATCTCCTGTAGAAAGGCCTGAGGCTGGAGGACAGTTTAAAGCAGGGAACGCTGTATAACGTGGCCCTGGTCTGCAGTAGTCTGGTCTGGGGGAGTAGTGTAGATATGAGGCATGCTGCTCAGTAAGAGCTATTTTATCAGGTGAATCAAATCAGCAGGGACAATAATGGACTTCATTCCCGACCTTCTTTTATAATACATCCATCTGTTTTCTCTACCTCCTACTACTTTATGGCCTTTTTTCTTACCCTATCTCTCTCTCCCATCGTTCTCTCTCTCCCTCTGCCCCTCTCTCTCTCCCATCGTTCTCTCTCTCCCTCTGCCCCTCTCTCTCTCCCATCGTTCTCTCCCTCCCTCTGTCCCTCTCTCTCTCCCATCGTTCTCTCCCTCCCTCTGTCCCTCTCTCTCTCCCATCGTTCTCTCCCTCCCTCTCTTGCCCCTCTTTTGCTTTTTTTCTCTCTCTCCCTCTGTCTCTGTCTGTGTCAGTATTCAGAGGGCAGCTCTGTCTCTGCTAGAGTTCTACTACAGAGACTTTCCTCTTCATAACCCCGCCCTTCTCTCCGCCTCCAAGCACCGTGCCGCCAAGCACCTGGCTGGCCTCAAGGTCTACTCCGTGGATGGTTAGTATAGCTACAGATTCAGTGGTTCTTCAATGGTTACATTGGATTTGTCTCCCTATATGTGTCGTCCACCTTCCAAGCATCTCTTTTCCTCTTTGTAACTGCATCATAAAGTGAAACTCTTTCTCTTTCTCGCTCTACCTGTCTCTCCATCTGTCAGCTGTCTGTCCAACGTATTTGTCCATGTATGTGCTTCGTTGTGATGCTGTCTCTCCGTATACCTTCCCATGCCACCCTAAGCAACATTTAAAGCTAAACTGAGAGCTTACCTTTTAGACAATGACAGTAAGTAAAGCTGGGTAATAATCTCTTCTGTGTGTCCTCACTCTTTTTACAAGTTTACTCTACTAACCTAGTGTACATTACTAACCTCATTCATCACTTCCCTTCCCTCACCCACAATGTTTGCACTGCTTCGACGCCTTCACACACAGATACATACCAATCTAACCACCCCTTTCATTCACCAGATATTCTACACAGACACACAGGCACCGACTGCCAAAGGAGTACTTGGGCCTTCCCAACTCAGTGCAGATTTTATGGGTTTTCTCTATGGTCTTTGTAGTGGAGTTCGGTAGAGGAGTATGCTGGTACGGTTCCTCACAGAACCCTCCCACCCTCCCCTTGTCAAAGTATGAAATGGGAGGGAGAGAGGGCTTCAGAGGTTTGGCATTTCTGCCTTTCAATAATTCATCACAGTAGCTTTCAGCCTTACACATGCGTGCGCACACACACACACACACACACACACACACACACACACACACACATACACATACACATACACATGCGTGCGCACACACACACAAACACACGCACACACACACACACATACAGTACACACCTTGGTGTTAATGATTCATTGCTTAATCTCTCCTGACCTGTATCTGCCGGGATTACTGTACTGAACTCCCCTCATATCCACATATCCCTCATGAATATGTACCAGATTCCACTACTCCATATTCATATCCCCCAGGAACTAAAATGTATACTTTTACTACTTCTGGGTTAGTTATTGGTATTCACCATAGAGAGATGTGAATTATATGATCAAACTGGTATTGTCTTTTATTTGATGAATATTTACTAGCCTGGTAGCCAGATGTTAGTTTCAACTTTGACTAACTCTGTTTTCATTTGGCAGATGGCTAAACCACATAGTCAGCTGTAGCTACCAGACTGAATATTTCATCAGTCTCATCAGATTTTTAGATTTAGAATCCTCACTGAGATCTGTGTTTTCCCCGGGTTGCTGTTGATATGCTGATTGGGCCACAGTGACCTTCCCATCATGCCTCTGTGATTCCTGTTCAAAGGCCCAGGGAACCCGGCGGAGCCGGTAGAGGGGTCGGGGGGACTGTCGGTGGGGGGCAAGTCTCGGACCATGATCTCTGCAGCAGCCAGGCACAAAAACACATCTCATAACGAGCTATACTACGAAGAGGCAGACAATGACAGACGGGTCTGCAAACACAGAGCCAGGTGAGTGAGTGAGAGAGAGAAAGAACACTCTTGAGTGAATAGGAAGGTGAATATTTGGGTTAAAAAGAAATAAATGAGTGAAGAAAGAAGGATGAAAGATACATAGGTGGCAGTGCCTTCAGAAAGTATTCATACCCCTAGACTTAACCACATTTTGTTGTTACCTGAATTCAAAATGAATTAAATATATTTTCTCACCTATCTTCACAATACCCCATAACAATAAGGTGAAAACATGTTTTTAGGAATCTTAGCAAATGTATTGAAAATGAAAACAGCAATATCTCATTTAGGTAAGTACAAATGTAAAACAAATATATAATAAGTATTTACACCCCTGAGTCAATACTACCATTTGGCAGTGATTACAGTTGTGAGTCTTTCTGGCTAAGATTTTAAGAGCTTTGAACACCTGGATTGGATTGTACAATATTTGCACATAATTTTTTAATTTTATTATTCTAGCTCTGTCAAGTTGGTTGATCATTATTAGACACACATGTTCAAGTCTTGCCATACATTTTCAAGACGATTTAAGTCAAAATTGTAACTAGGCCAGTCAGGAACATTCAATGTCGTTTTGGTAAGCCACTTGGTAAGCCACTATGTATATTTGGCCCTGCATTTTAGGTTATTGTCCTGCTGAAAGGTGAATTTGTCCCTCAGTGTCTGTTGGAAATTCTCTAGGATTTTGTCTGTGCTTAGCTCTATTCTGTTTATTTTTATCCTAAAAAACTCCCTATGACAAGCATACCCATAACATGATGCAGCCACAACCATGCTTGAAGATATGAAGAGTGGCTCTCGGTAACGTGTTCTGTTGGTTTTCCCCAAACAACGCTTTGTATTTAGGACATAAAGTTTTTTGCAGTTTTACTTTAGTACTTGTAGCAAACAGGATGCATTTTTATTCTGTACACCCTTCCTTCTTTTCACTCTGTCATTTAGGTTAAAATTGAGGAGTAACTACAATGTTGTTGATCCGTCCTCAGTTTTCTCCTATCACAGCTATTAAACTCTGTACAGTATCTGTTTTAAAGTCACCATTGGCCTCATGTTGATATCCCTGAGTGATTTCCTTCCTCTCCGGCAACTGAGTTAGGAAGGACACCTGTATCTTTGTAGTGACTGGGTGTATTGATACACCATCTAAAGTGTAATTAATAACTTCAACATGCTCAAAGGGATATTAAATGTCTGCATTTTTTGCTTGTTATTTTATTTTTACCCATCTACCAATAGGTGCCCTCTTTGTGAGGCATTGGAAAATCTCCCTGGTCTTTGTGGTTGAATTTCACTCCTCGACTGACAGACCTTACAATTATCTGTATGTGTTGGGTACAGAGATGAGGTAGTCACTCAAAACTTATTGCACACAGTAAGTCCTTGCAACTTATTATGTGACTTATTTAAGCTTTCCATAACAAATGGGTTGAATATTTGATTCAAGATATTTCAGCTTTTCATTTAATTCATTTGTTAAAGAAATTCTAAAAACATAATTCCACTTTGACATTATGGATATTGTCTGTTGGCCAGTGACAAAAAAATCTCAATTTAATCAATTATACATTTGGTCTGTAAAGACAATAAAATGTGAAAAAAGTCAAGGGCTGTGTGTTCTTTCTGTATGCACTGTATGATGCCTAATGCAAGGATTTAAAATATAGATCAGGATTTACATAAATGGACTTAAGAATAGATACAGTAGGGTACATTGTCTTGTGTTTTTCTAACTTGTAGGATGTAAGAACAGATGTAAGAACAATATACAGTAGTATACTGAATGTTGTGTGTACATTGCTGTAATAGATGTTTTATTGCCACACACCGGATAGGTACAGAGAAATTCCTTGTTTTACAGGGTCAGGCCAAGTATTACGGCTCCCCTAGAGCAAATTAGAGTAAGTGCCTTCCTCAAGGTCACATCGACAGATTTTTCACTTTGTCGGCTCGGATATTCGAACCATCGACCTTTCGGTTACTGGACCAACGTTAGGATAGTAACTTTAGGGTATAAGAAAATATGAATGTACAGTATACTGAATGTTGTGTCTGTGTGTACATTACTTTAACGTTAGGCTAGTGGTGGCTGTGGAGGAGGCCTTCATGCATGTGAGGAGGATGCATCAGGAGGAGCAGAAAGTGTCCTCCGGGGATGTGATGGATGTACGGGAGGCAGCCTCGGCCATCTTCCCCTCCATGGCCCGCGCCCTGCAGAAATACCTCCGAACCACCAGGAGGCAGCACTGCCACAACATGGACAGCATCCAGAGACACCTGGCCTTCTGCCTCACACACAACATGAGCCCCAAGGTAAGCAAGAATGAACCCATTAGCCCTACTCTAGTGCCAAGTCAGTCCCCGTACCCTAACACAATACTCTTTATTATGTCCTTACGATACTGTCAGCAATTCTGAAATATGTTGTGTATTTCCGTGTCTGTCTCTGTCTGTCTGTCTGTCTGTCTGTCTGTCTGTCTGTCTGTGTGTGTGTGTGTTCAGGCATTCCTGGAGGCCTACCTGTCCCCTGGTCCTACGCTGCAGTACGGTCAAGAGCGCTGGATGGCCGATCAGTGGACTTTGGTCAGCGAGGCTGCAGTCACCAGCGGTCTAAAGGACGGCATGGTCTTCTCCCTTAGGTGTCTAGACTTCAGCCTAGTGGTCAAGGTCAAGTCCATCCCCTACATTCGAATGACCGAGGAGTACGTTGACCCCAAGTCACACAAGTTTACCCTGTGTCTCCAATCTGAAACATCAGTCTAACAGACACGGAAAACTGTGGCTATTCTAGAATTACAGTATCTTACCATTTTGGTATGTTTTTTGTGTTATGTTTCTTAAACCCTTTTCTACTTTGATATGCTCGTATTTTGTGTCTCTTAAATTATTTAAATTACTGTTTTTTCTAAAGATTGTTTTGGCTGCTTTGCAATTTTTAAATGTTTAATTGTATGTGTTTTTATGAACAGATGCACATGGGATATTGCAAGAGGAAGTGTTAGCATAGTTAATAAACCCTATGGATCCCCAGCATATAGCTCCTTTGCAGTGAAGATGAGAGACATAGTAAGAGATGGGCAATATGCTCTTGATTTCTATTGTCCTAAGGCAAACTGGAACACTGAATTATGTCAAGTTTTTTTCTATGCACTGTAGATGATCCCTGCAACATTTTTGTTCTCTGTGTGTGTGTGTGTGTGTGTGTGTGTGTGTGTGTGTGTGTGTGTGTGTGTGTGTGTGTGTGTGTGTGTGTGTGTGTGTGTGTGTGTGTGTGTGTGTGTGTGTGTGTGTGTGTGTGTGTGTACAAGCTGCATCTACACACAATCTGGCTCTACATGTACCTGTCTCTGGATCCTCCCTAGGGTTGCTATAGCAACAGTGAGTATTTTCATATCGTCTGCCCTACTAATATGAATGAAATACTACCTAATCACCAACAGTTCAGGTTCAGTTGTCTCATTGTAAAGACTGCTTGTCTTTACCGCCAATGGATTGTACATGTGTTTGTATTTATTTAAACGTGTGGGTTATTTCCATTTAATTGATAAGTGTCTGACTGCCCACAGTTATGTTCAGTCATTGTACTACCCAGGATTCCTAGACATATCTGTAAGAGAATCTGTTGTACTCAAACCCAAAGCGGACTATTGCTAGATACTGTCCTCTAACCATGAACTCACAGTTGAGAAAACAAACAGGGTGGGAGGGAGAGAGAGCATTTATACAGACATATTCTATACTTTTGGCATGTAATGAGAAGACATATGCAATAGATTTGTGTCTTATCTCTAGATGAAATAAATCTATTATTACATTTCTACAGAATTAACCCTTAAAGCTAAGTGAAAAAGGTTGAGGCTCAAGTTTTTCCATCTTCAGATATAAGAGAAAACAAGTAGCTGTGGTAATGTATTTTGTTCCAGACATGACTGACTGATCTGATACCACTAATCAATATCCCATTTTTTATTGGTCACATACACGTATTTAGAATATGTTATAGCGGGTGTCGTGAAATGCTTGTCTATCTCCAGGACTGCATGCACATATGTACATGTCCTGGAACTGATTCCAATAGGCTCAGGTGATACATTTCTATTGTCTTTTTTTTAAACATTTGGATATTGGACACGGTATATTCCTCAGTATTGATGTGCAGACAACAGTCTCCTCATAGTGAGGGATCTCTACATTCACAACAGAAGCTGTAGTGCCATCTAGCCACAACTAGTAGTACTACCACTGCTATGGGATTTTTATACTAATCTGTGGACAGTATTTATTTATTTTTATATTGAATTGTTTTTATCCAAATCTTCCCTATTACATGTGCTTATTTTTCAAGACTATGATAATTCAATTGTTAGCAATTGTATTATCATTGTTGTCACTAAAAAGTTAAATGTTGAGGATTTTATAGTGTTGAAATCATGGTTGTGAATTTTGTTTGAATACTGTTCGAATTCATCCTTTATTCCTTGTTTTCTTGAGGTAATCTCAAGTCATAAGTGTTGGATAGATCAAAGCAAGATTGCCTACCAATGCTTTCCTTCATACAACCAATTCAGATATGCAACTACTTCAAGGAAGGGAGAAAGGAAGTATTTGAATGGGGCCTTTGTCTCCTGTTATGTATCCTTCACTACAAAGGTGCCTATGTTTTGAAACACATATGATGTATGCTCAACTTGTTTGTGTTATTGTATGCAATAATTTTCGTCCAATAGAGAGAGTGTGTGTGTGTGTGTGTGTGTGTGTGTGTGTGCGCGCCAGGCACCCTAGATTTCATACTGACAAATTCAGTCTTAGGTTTTTGCTTTAAGATTACAGATATGGAATTAGAAAAACTGTATCAAGATTCACATTTGTAAAATAAATATTTGTATGAACATTTTCAACATATTCTCATACTGTATGACTTATTTTTGGAACGCAAGTGTGTGTGCGTGTGTGTGCTGCAGTGTATTTGTCTTGTGTACTATACAGTATGTGAGAAGGCGGAGAGAGAGCGAGCGAGAGAGTTAGTGGTTGTAATATGAAGGTTGAGTATAGACATTGAGTTAATATCTGAAGCCCCCTTCCCCCTACTGTGCCCTGGTCCTACAGAACACTGAGAACTCTCTCCTGCCACTACACATCTCCTCTTCTAATAGCCCACGGAAGGAGGGTGAGAACGAGCAATGAGTCAAGGAGGGAAAGAGACAGAAAGATGAAGAGAACGAAACATGGAGAGAGAATATATTAGAGAAATTGAGACTTGAGGAATTTGCATTTAAATAGGCTTTCCTCTCCCATCTGGGTGTGTAATGCTGATATTATCTCACTTTGCAGCTGTTGCATACTCAAACACACATGAATACAGAGATGGAGAGGAGGAGGAGATGAAAGGAGAGAAAGTGTTGTGGAAATTGGAAAGTGTCAATAGTAATAACAAAGATCTAGCCCCTGGGAAAGGGAGAGACAGGTGTGTATTTGCACTGAATCCAGGAAGTAGAACCTAAAATGCAATTATCTACACACAGAGTATATAATAGAGGGCACAGAAAAGCACACAAAGATGCCAACCTTTTCAGTGACTTCAGTGAGGTTTAGGATGGTGTACAGCAGCACTTCATTGATCAAACTAAAGTTAGATTGATGTATTTGTCGTGGTTGCCAGTCATTGTTATAAATTAGTAGAATTAAGGGAAGGATGGAACTGTTTGGGGTTTTCTGAAGTATCTCTGTTGGTCAACATATTGTTACTTCTCTCTTTCAGATAGATTTCAGTTTATCTACAGTATTTTTATCAGATTCTTGAAAAACAAAATCTGTTGATGGGTTTTCTTCTAATGCAGAAAGGTTGATTTTGGCTAGTGATGTACACATTGTACAAAATATTTTATAAAAGCATATAGATCTATTCCTCTCTCCCTGAACTCGTTCACTTTGATGATAGTACAGTGAAGAGACTATACAACAATGTTATGAATTTTGGATTACAAATTTGTAGTTTTTTAATTATTCATCATCGTCATCATCTTCGTCGTCGTCATCATCGTTATCATCTTCGTCATCATCGTTATCATCGTCATCATCTTCGTCATCATCTTCGTCATCATCTTCGTTATCGTCTTCGTCATCTTCGTCATCATCATCGTTGTCATCATCATCATCATCCTCGGTGTTGACCTTGCCAGACAGGACGTCCTCTATCCAATCCTCCAGCTCCTGGGCTGTGGGCAGGTCCTGTTCGTCTATCTCCAGCCAGATGCTGTCAGCCTGTCCAGAGGGAGGGAGCGAGAAAGAGAGGTCAAAGGTCAGGGGCCAACGTGTTCGATCTGAGTTTCACAATTCCGGACAGGTTGCCAGATATTTCTTATGCTGTACTGGAGCTGTTAGGGGACTCACATCAGTAACGTTGACCACTCCGATCTGAGGCTTGAACAGGTCCACGTGGAATGTCTTCTCCCAGTAGGGGATCAGCTGAGGAGGGAGGGAGAACACACTGTGAGACCTGAGAACTGTAGGGACTTGTAGAAGAGTTCCTTTAGCCCTGTCTGTCTGTCTCTGTATGTGTGGCTCACCAGGGGGAAGTCATCAGGGTCGATCCAGATGATGCTGAGACCAGGGTGGTGGGTATTGTCTCTGGCCACCTCCTTCAACAGCTCCAGGAACTCATAACCATCTGAACAACGCATCAAGAAGGTTTGTCTGTGTTTTATCAATCCCTGAGAAGTTTGTTGAATTTCCTGGAAGCTATGATCCATTTCAGTGATTCTCAGGTTCAGATGAGACTGATACAAAGCCTACAGAAAGTATTCACACCCCTTGACTTTTTACACGTTTTGTTGTGTTACAGGCTGAATTTAAAATTACATTTAGAATTTAAGTCAGTGATCTGACATAATGTCAAAGTGGAATTATGTTTTATAATAAAAAATCTAAACCTGAAATGTCTTAAGTCAATAACTATTCAACGCCTTTGTCATGGCAAGCCTAAATAACTTCAAGAGTAAAAATGTGCTTAACAGGTCAGACAATAAGTTGCATGGACTAACTCTGTGCGCAATAATGGTATTTAACATTATTTTTGATTGACTACCCAATCTCTGTACACCACATACAATTATCTGTAAGGTCCATCAGTCGAGCAGTGAATTTCAAGCACAGATTCAACCACAAAGACCAGAGAGGTTTTCCAATGCCTCACAAAGAAGGGCACCTATTGGTAGATGGGTAAAAAAAAAACAGACATTGAATATCCCTTTGAGGATGGTGAAGTTATGAATTACACTTTGCACTTTGGATAGTGTATCAATACACCCAGTCACTACAAAGATATGGGCATCCTTTCTAACTCATTTGAGAGGAAGGAAACCGCTCAGGGATTTCACAATGAGGCCAATGGTGATTTAAAACCAGTTTCAGAGTTAAATGGCTGTGAAAAGTGAGGATGGATTGACAACATTGTACTGACACTAAATGACAGTGAAGAGAAGGAAGCCTGTACAGAATATAAATATTCCAAAACATGCATCCTGTTTCCAATAAAGCGCTAAAGTAATACTGCAAAGAAATGTACTTTAAGTCCTGAATACAAAGCATTATGTTTGGGGCCAACACAACACATCACTGAGTACCACTCTTTATATTTTCAAGCATGGCTGCATCATGTTATGGGTGTGCTTGTCATCAGCAAGGACTAGGGAGTTTTTTTAATAAAAAAAAGAGCTAAGAGCTAGACACTGGCAAAATCCTAGAGGTAAACCTGGTTCAGTCTGCTTTCCAACAGACACTGGGAGATAAATCCACCTTTCAGCAGGACAATAACCTACAACACAAGTCATAAAATATACACTGGAGTTACTTATGAAGAGTGGCTAGTTACAGTTTTGACTTAAATCTGACTTAAATATATGGTAAGACTTGAAAATGGCTGTCAGCAATGATCAACAACCAACTTGACAGAACAAGAAGAGTTTTTTACATGTTTAATGGGCCAGGTTTGCAAAGCTCTTAGCGATTTACCCAGAAACACTCACAGCTGTAATCGCTGCCAAAGGTGATTCTAAGATGTATTGACTCAGGGGGGTTGATTGAATACTTATCTAATTAAAATATATTTAATTAATAAAACATATATTTGTCATAATTTTTCTTTATCCTTGACATTACAGAGTATTTTGTATTGATTGTTGACAAAAAATGACAAATCAATTTTAATCCCACCAATCCCACGTTTAAACACAACACAATATGAAAAAAGTCAAGGGGTGTGAATACATTCTGAAGCAATGTGTATGAGGTTGCTCTTTTAAAAGCTATGTCACGTTCATCTCCTCGGGAACCTGTACTGCAGAGCTAAGTTTATTTATACTAATGTCTGCCTTGCTCAGTGCTAAAATTGGGTAATGATATTGATATAATGGCTTTTACCAGGGTCCTCCTCCTCTGCGAAGGCCACCACATGGATCCCCTCCAAATCGTCCTCCTGAGAATAACAGAAACAACATCATGAGAAGCTGTCCCAGGATTAAGGCAAGTAAAGCAAGATTGCATATCAAATACTTCTATGTATGTTGTCTGGTTAGACTGTAAACTCTCCTTCCAGACTCATATTAAACATCTCCAATCCAAAATCAAATCTACAATCGGCTTTCTATTTTGCAACAAAGCCTCCTTCACTCACGCCGCCAAACTTAACCTAGTAAAACTGACTATCCTACCGATCCTCGACTTTGGCGATGTCATCTACAAAATATCTTCCAATACTCTACTCAGCAAACTGGATGCAGTCTATCACAGTGCCATCCGTTTTGTTACCAAATCACCTTATACCACCCACCACTGCTACCTGTATGCTCTAGTCGGCTGGGCCTCCCTGCATATTCGTCACCAGACCCACTGGCTCCAGGTCATCTATAAGTCTATGCTAGGTAAAGCTCCGCCTTATCCCAGTTCACTGCTCACGATAACAACACCCAACCGTGGCACACGCTCCAGCAGGTATATCTTACTGATCATCCTCAAAGCCAACACCTAATTTGGCCGCCTTTCCTTCCAGTTCTCTGCTGCCAGTGACTGGAACGAATTGCAAAAATCGCTGAAGTTGGAGACTTATTTCCCTCACCAACTTTAAACATCAGCTATCTGAGCAACTAACCGGTCGCTGCAGCTGTACATAGTCCATCTGTAAATAGCCCACCCAATCTACCTACCTCATCCCCATATTGTTTTTATTTACTTTCCTGCTCTTTTGCACACCAGTATCTCTACTTGCACATCATCATCTGCTCATTTATCACTCCAGTGTTAATATGCTAAATTGTAATTATTCACTCCTATGGCCTATTTATTGCCTACCTCCTCATACCTCCTTTTGTACACACTGTCTATAGACTTTCCTTTTTTTTCTACTGTGTCATTGGCTTGTTTATTGTTTATTCCATGTGCAACTTTGTGTTGTTGTCTGTGTCACACTGCTTTGCTTTATCTTGGCCAGGTCGCAGTTGTAAATGAGAACTTGTTCTCAACTAGCCTACCTGGTTAAATAAAGGCGAAATAAATAAAATGTAATGTTACATTGAGTAATTCTCTATTCAGAGGCTTTGAACTGAACTGAAAAATAATACAACTTCTCACCCAGGTCTCAAACATGTCCTCAGCACGCAGTTTTCTCAGTGTTGGTCTGAAAACAAAGACAAACAATCTTACACAACCCTGTCTGTTTGGTGTCACTAATCGCACTGATCAGAGTGAAATAACTGTGTTCTGACAGCCATACTGATCCCTTTCTTACCTCCTGTGTTCAGTGACGAAGGCCACGATCTCCTGCTCAGAGTTAGGCCTGTCAGGGACAGTGACAGGCTCCTCCATGAAGGGCTCGTAGAAATCCACCTCGTTCATCTTCAGGGTCAGCTCCTTGGCCACCTTAAACACCACAAACACCTTGAATCAGGACCCCCTGCCCTGACAGGACCCCTGCTCACAGACCAATTAGGATCCCCTGCCCTGACAGGACCCCTACTCACAGACCAATCAGGACCCCCTGCCCTGACAGGACCCCTACTCACAGACCAATCAGGACCTCATGCCCTGCCCTGCCCTGACAGGACTCCTACTCACAGATCAATCAGGACCCCCTGCCCTGACAGGACTCCTACTCACAGACCAATCAGGACCCCCTGCCCTGCCCTGACAGGACTCCTACTCACAGACCAATCAGGACCCCCTGCCCTGCACTGACAGGACTCCTACTCACATACCAATCAGGACTCCCTGCCCTGACAGGACTGCTACTCACAGACCAAGGAAACAGAATTTCAAGGTATGGATGTCAGTATACTCACAGATTTCTCAAAGGTAGCGAAGAATCTGATGTAGGGCTGGAACTGCTCTGCAGCCTCCTTGAATGCATGGTAGTCTGGAGGAGACCAGAGGTTTATGAAGAAGAGAAAGGAGAGCATTTGGTGGAGTGAGGGATGGAAGAGAGGACACTTAACTTATTTTTAAGTCGCTGTACTACTGTGTAACCACCTGCTACACCATTTATTATCCATTGTGAAGAGATGTAGACCTTCAGCATTAAAGTCTAATTCCCAGATTGGTTCTGTCAATTAGCATAGCCGTTACCAAGCATCTGTTAGCTTGTGTGTGCTAGCTGGGCTATCATTAGCCTTTAAGGAGATGCCGTTGACACATACAGGCACTGAAATAACTGAACTCTGTTTGTTGACCCCTAGTTCTAGGCTCCCACAGTTGGTCATGGGCGAGACAGCCATCGTTGTGCTCATCATGAGTGCGGTGCTGCGTCTTAGGATAAATGGGAAAACATTTGGGCCTCACAGCTGTCTGTGGAGGGAGGGTAAAATAGATCATGAAGCTTGTGTAGCTCAGTTGATAGAGCATGGCACTTGCAGCACCAGGGTTGTGGGTTTGATTCCCATGGCGAACCAGTATGAAAAAAAGTATTAAAATGTCTGCACTCACTACTGCAAGTCGCCCTTGATAAGAGCCTCTGCTAAATGACTGAAATGAAATCCGTGGTTTAAAAATGCTCTGGTCATTATCAAGCCCTGGGGATCATCCAATAGCAGTCCAATCCCTGCCATCACACATAAGCACAGACAGATTGGTAAAAACTCACATTCTGATTCGTCATTTTTGAAGTAGCCAATAAGACGGATGTCTTCCTCCATCCTGTCAAAGGCCCTCAGCTCCAGAGTATTTCCTATCACTTCCACGGGCTCCTCCAACAGCTAGAGAGAGAAGAGAGAGTTTGTTGTACAGGGAAAGGGACACAACAGCAAGCTGATCCTAGATCTGTGCCTAGTATCAACAAGTCACTCACGTCTAGTAGGAACTCCACCAGGGTGTCTGCAGAGAGCAGGCCATCAAACTCAATCATACGGTCTCCCTTGAACACGTACACACTTCCCTCTTCCACCAGGCCTGGGTCATAGTTTAGGGTTCAGGGGGTCACATACAGATCATTATTTACAGCCATTCACTGCAGGCTGTACAAAAGCCTTTTGGTGCTTCATAGTCATGCAGTATCATACTTTTTGGCAACTATAGTGCAGGCTGATGTGTTAATGGTTTTCTTACCCAGCTTCTTGGCAACCTTGACGTCTTCGTGGGAGTCAACCATTCCAAACCCAATCTCCTTTTCCTCCATAACCTGGGCAGCAAGCTGGAGATGACGAAAGACTGTTACTTCAACATCATCATAACACTAAAATTAGAACAGTGTCAAATAGATCTTACATCTGCCCTTACTGGTACAGATGTAAGACCTTCATTTGATCCCTCTTTTGTTGCTGAGACATTTCCTATACAGCAGGCAATGCAAACTTGTAGTGTAATTATGTTTTAAAAAGGCTTCTAAAGTGTGTTATTTCCACTTTAAAACGTCAGACTTGATTTTCCCTAACAAAAAATGTATCAACCCTTACCAAAAAATTCCATTAAATGTAATCCACATAATAATTCACATTTTCTGTTGCTGCATGATTATTTTCCTGCTGTAACAAACTGGTTCAAATTAAGATTCTACATCTGTATGTGCTCACAAACTGTGATCCAGTTTGAAGCATTGACAAAACATTGAAGCTTTTTTAAACTTTAAGCAATCATATCTAGGAAAAAACCCTAGAGAGAGAGAGAGAGACAATGCTGACCGATAATTTAAATAAAATAAAATTGTATTGGTCGTATACAACACAAACATACACAGTCACATGCACAATCTGCGACTGTAAGTCGGCACTGGGACAGACAGGACTGGGATGAGCCTTAATTGGGGTGACGTTATTGAGTAGATAACGGTCCAGAGAACAGAAAAGCCCAAAGGCGACACACACACAGAGGGAGACAGTTCTAGAATGACTAGAAGTGCACAGCTCTACATGTACTGTACATACAAGCCAGAATGCTGCTGCCATTGTGGTCTCAATTAGGTGAGGCTATGTCAGTCAAGGCCTTGAGCTCTGACAGGGGTAAAACTGGGGCTCCTAAGAATACCTGACTGACAGAAATATCAGGAGGGGAACACTGATTTGTCTGTCTTTATCCAGATGATACGGTGACAGCTGATCATTTAGGGCTTTGAACATCATGTTTGAAAAAAAATATATAGAGGCAAAGAATATGCATTAGTTGTAGACAAGAAAAAGGCATTGTATTTTTTGCAGCTCAGCAAAACTGTACACACCTTAAAAGGGATATGCTGTACTGTGTACCTCTCAACTTCTAGCAAACCAAAACCAATGAACACAGACAGAAAACTACAATTTAGAGTACATGCAACATGAAACAAGTAGCCTTTGTCCAAGCATGAGATACATTATGTCAATGCTACATTGACAGAGTGATGAAAAAAGATCAGATAGGTTGTGGACTCTTCAAACAAATCTCACTCTGTAAGCGCCTTATACAGTGCCTTGCGAAAGTATTCGGCCCCCTTGAACTTTGCGACCTTTTGCCACATTTCAGGCTTCAAACAGAAAGATATAAAACTGTATTTTTTTGTGAAGAATCAACAACAAGTGGGACACAATCATGAAGTGGAACGACATTTATTGGACTTTTTTTACTTTTTTAACAAATCAAAAACTGAAAATTGGGCGTGCAAAATTATTCAGCCCCTTTACTTTCAGTGCAGCAAACTCTCTCCAGAAGTTCAGTGAAGATCTCTGAATGATCCAATGTTGACCTAAATGACTAATGATGATAAATACAATCCACCTGTGTGTAATCAAGTCTCCGTATAAATGCACCTGCACTGTGATAGTCTCAGAGGTCCGTTAAAAGCGCAGAGAGCATCATGAAGAACAAGGAACACACCAGGCAGGTCCGAGATACTGTTGTGAAGAATTTTAAAGCCGGATTTGGATACAAAAAGATTTCCCAAGCTTTAAACATCCCAAGGAGCACTGTGCAAGCGATAATATTGAAATGGAAGGAGTATCAGACCACTGCAAATCTACCAAGACCTGGCCGTCCCTCTAAAAACTTTCAGCTCATACAAGGAGAAGACTGATCAGAGATGCAGCCAAGAGGCCCATGATCACTCTGGATGAACTGCAGAGATCTACAGCTGAGGTGGGAGACTCTGTCCATAGGACAACAATCAGTCGTATATTGCACAAATCTGGCCTTTATGGAAGAGTGGCAAGAAGAAAGCCATTTCTTAAAGATATCCATAAAAAGTGTCGTTTAAAGCTTGCCACAAGCCACCTGGAAGACACACCAAACATCTGGTCAGATGAAACCAAAATTGAACTTTTTGGCAACAATGCAAAACGTTATGTTTGGCGTAAAAGCAACACAGCTCATCACCCTGAACACACCATACCCACTGTCAAACATGGTGGTGGCAGCATCATGGTTTGGGCCTGCTTTTCTTCAGCAGGGACAGGGAAGATGGTTAAAATTGATGGGAAGATGGATGGAGCCAAATACAGGACCATTCTGGAAGAAAACCTGATGGAGTCTGCGAAAGACCTGAGACTGGGACGGAGATTTGTCTTCCAACAAGACAATGATCCAAAACATAAAGCAAAATCTACAATGGAATGGTTCAAAAATAAACATATCCAGGTGTTAGAATGGCCAAGTCAAAGTCCAGACCTGAATCCAATCGAGAATCTGTGGAAAGAACTGAAAACTGCTGTTCACAAATGCTCTCCATCCAACCTCACTGAGCTCGAGCTGTTTTGCAAGGAGGAATGGGAAAAAATTTCAGTCTCTCGATGTGCAAAACTGATAGAGACATACCCCAAGCGACTTACAGCTGTAATCGCAGCAAAAGGTGGCGCTACAAAGTATTAACTTAAGGGGGCTGAATAATTTTGCACGCCCAATTTTTCAGTTTTTGATTTGTTAAAAAAGTTTGAAATATCCAATAAATGTCGTTCCACTTCATGATTGTGTCCCACTTGTTGTTGATTCTTCACAAAAAAATACAGTTTTATATCTTTCTGTTTGAAGCCTGAAATGTGGCAAAAGGTCGCAAAGTTCAAGGGGGCCGAATACTTTCGCAAGGCACTGTAAAATAATGCAACATGGATGTAATCTCCGGACCTGGGTTCTAATACATGTGTACTTGATTATTTGTTATGTAGATATTTTCCATGTATTTCAGTATGTTGAAATAATGTGTCCAGAATCAACTACTTATATTGGAAGTATTTGAAAGTATTTTCAAATAATTTCCTATACAAAGACTATTTTTTGTAAGTATTTCCAAAAACATTATTTTCAAATTGCCAACAGACCTGGTTCAAATGCATGGGAGTATTTTAATAGTTGTTATAAATACTGTGTATTTGAGTAATTTGAAATAAATGCCAATATTCAACTATTTACAGTGCCTTGCGAAAGTATTCGGCCCCCTTGAACTTTGCGACCTTTAGCCACATTTCAGGCTTCAAACAGAAAGATATAAAACTGTATTTGTTTGTGAAGAATCAACAACAAGTGGGACACAATCATGAAGTGGAACGACATTTATTGGATATTTCAAACGTTTTTTAACAAATCAAAAACTGAAAAATTGGGCGTGCAAAATTATTCAGCCCCTTTACTTAAGTTAATACTTTGTAGCGCCACCTTTTGCTGCGATTACAGCTGTAAGTCGCTTGGGGTATGTCTCTATCAGTTTTGCACATCGAGAGACTGGAAATTTTTCTCATTCCTCCTTGCGAAACAGCTCGAGCTCAGTGAGGTTGGATGGAGAGCATTTGTGAACAGCAGTTTTCAGTTCAGTTCAACACTTTTTATGGATATCTTTAAGAAATGTCTTTCTTCTTGCCACTCTTCCATAAAGGCCAGATTTGTGCAATATACGACTGATTGCTGTCCTATGGACAGAGTCTCCCACCTCAGCTGTAGATCTCTGCAGTTCATCCAGAGTGATGATGGGCCTCTTGGCTGCATCTCTGATCAGTCTTCTCCTTGTATGAGCTGAAAGTTTAGAGGGACGGCCAGGTCTTGGTAGATTTGCAGTGGTCTGATACTCCTTCCATTTCAATATTATCGCTTGCACAGTGCTCCTTGGGATGTTTAAAGCTTGGGAAATCTTTTTGTATCCAAATCCGGCTTTAAAATTCTTCACAACAGTATCTCGGACCTGCCTGGTGTGTTCCTTGTTCTTCATGATGCTCTCTGCGCTTTTAACGGACCTCTGAGACTATCACAGTGCAGGTGCATTTATACGGAGACTTGATTACACACAGGTGGATTGTATTTATCATCATTAGTCATTTAGGTCAACATTGGATCATTCAGTGATCCTCACTGAACTTCTGGAGAGAGTTTGCTGCACTGAAAGTAAAGGGGCTGAATAATTTTGCACGCCCAATTTTTCAGTTTTTGATTTGTTAAAAAAGTTTGAAATATCCAATAAATGTTGTTCCACTTCATGATTGTGTCCCACTTGTTGTTGATTCTTCACAAAAAAATACAGTTTTATAACTTTATGTTTGAAGCCTGAAATGTGGCAAAAGGTCGCAAAGCTCAAGGGGGCCGAATACTTTCGCAAGGCACTGTATGTTTTCAGCAACAACATACCTAAATACTTACTTCCAAATGTCTTTGAAAGTCATTTAAATACCCTAAATACATTTAGAACCCAGATATGGTAATCTTATACAGATATATTTTAGTGAAGCAAAAGAGCAAGTACAGTTAATTATGATTACCCTGGACCCTAACCCTAGTGCAGTATTTTGGGGTATGTTATTAGGATCTCCATTAGCTTTTGCTATAGCATCAGCTACTCTTCCTGGGGTCCACACAAAACATGAAACATTAAATAATACAGAACATTAATGGACAAGAACATCTCAAGGTCAGAACTGCATAAATGTAAAGTGTCACACACAGCCTACATATCAGCATATACACACAAAATATCTAGGTCAAATAAGGGAGAGTCGTTGTGTGGTGAGATATTGGTTTAGCTGTTTGTTTTTTGAACAGGTTTGATGTACATTTGAGCAGTCAGAGATGGGAGTACCATGCAATCATGGCTCAATATAATACTGTATGTTTTCTTGAATTTGTTCTGGATTTGGGGTCTGTGATAAGACGGCATGTCTGTGGGGTAAGTGTTTGTGTCAGTGCTGTCTGTAAATTGACTATGCTGTGTGTAAGTTTACTATGCAAATATAGTCAACTTACCCACCTGTGGTGAGTTAAAATATCTGGGGCTATTATCAGAAGTGGGAAACTGGTCTCAGATTACCTGCTGCACATCACACTCTAACACAAGCCATGAGGAGCACAGGACAGCTAGGGAGAAGAACATAGGCTAAAGCAGTCCACTGTAGTCCACTGTCACAGCTCAGATATCACACTGTTGCAGTAGGATACTACACTGACACTTTACTTGAAGTAGCTTCTTATGACGTGCTGATTATATTAGAAACATATTCATAGCACATTAGACTGTAGATGCAGTCATAGGGCATCATGAAATGCTATAATCAATTAGCTAACCCTATAGCTATTCAAAAACATTTTAATTGATATAGTATCTTAAATTTCAAAGCAAAACAGGGAGAGAGACAGACACTGCAATGCCCTTCACATGTATAGCTCAATAACATACACTGCATGAGTGCCAGTCCTATTTCTGCCTGTGGCAGAGAGCTAGGGTGAATGACATACATTACAACGGGAGTGAAGTGGAGAATGAATTAACAGAAATAACCTTAACTGAAAGAACTGGGCAGCCTCTCTCTCGCACACGCTCACTCTCATACACTCACTCTCAACAGACAGACAGACAGACAGACAGACAGACAGACAGACAGACGAGAAACCTGTTGAGGGTGGAAAACCCAGCAGCGTTGCCGTTTTTTACACAAACCAGTGCAACTGGCAGCTACTACCATACCGCGTTCAAAGGCACTCAAATCTTTTGTCTTGCCCATTCACCCTCTGAATGGCACACATACACAATCCATGTCTTGATTGTCTCAAGGCTTAAAAATGATTCTAAAACTTGTCTCCTCCCCTTCATTTACACTGATTGAAGTGGATTTAACAACTTACATTAATAAGGGATCACCACATCATCTTTGTCATGGAAAGAGCAGGTGTTCATAATGTTTTGTATACTCAGATTAAAGGAAATCTCCCCTCAAAAACTGTATTTTGGTATTTATTTAATTAGTCCACTGTTGATACAGTCCTAAAATGTTTTGGATGTCAGCGGTCAAGTTTTCAAGATGTTGGAATTTCAAGAAGCAAATGGTTCAACTAATTAGAAAGTCAGAAATGTCAGAGTTGCGACTAGCCTGTGAACGCGGCAATAGTTTTACATGCCACATCATCAGGATGATGCAAAAAAAAACATCATTATGATGATGTGGCAAGTGTCACTTTGCTTCTTGAAAGTCCAAAATCTTGAAAACTTGACTGTTGACATGCAAAACATTTTGGGACTGTGAATAAAAAAATACCAAAATATTGTTTTTTAGTGTATTTTTCCTTTAACTAATCAAAAGATAACCATCGTGCTCTCCCAGAAGCTTGGTTGGTGTGTAAAACCCGCCAATACAGGCAAATAAAGAGGTGTAATGGGTTCGCAAACCAAAATATGTTGCATATTGCTTCATTCATTATTCAATGTTAAATTTGTTTTACTGCATCAGGGATAGCATACACAGATGTTTCGGAATTACAGCCTTCTACAGTGTGTAGGTCTGTAATTGAACACAGCATTTGTAAACAACAACAAACGAGCAGCAGGTGATGTTTTTCATTCACAGTGACATGTAATGAAGTACACTTTATGCAACATGTTTTGGAGTGTGAACCCTTTATACCTCTTTATTTTTCCTTTAACCCCAGTCAGCAAACCCCTCGGTAAGTTGTGAGCTACGTGTCCATTGGAACACTGTAATGTCTTGGTACTGTAAATGATTTATGGAGTAATACTGTAGGTCTAGCTGACCCGGTGACCCCAGACTGTTAAATCACCTCAGTCCAGCCCAGGTGTTCCCCCTCCCTAGTGACTCTCCCCTTTCTCCCCTAACTACCATCTCTTTCTCCTCCTCATCTCTTTCTACTTCTCCTCACCTCTTTCTCTTCCTCCTCCTCCTCCTCATCTCTTTCTCCTCCTCCTCCTCCTCCTCCTCCTCCACCTCATCTCTTTCTCCTCCTCCTACTCCTCCTCCTCCTCCTGCTCCTCCTCTTCATCTCTTTCTCTTTCTCCTCCTCCTTTATCCTCCTCCTCATCTCTTTCTCCTCCTCCTCCTCCTCCTCCTCCACCTCATCTCTTTCTCCTCCTCCTACTCTTCCTCCTCCTCCTCCTCCTCCTCCTCTTCATCTCTTTCTCTTTCTCCTCCTCCTCCTCCTCCTCCTCCTCCACCTCATCTCTTTCTCCTCCTCCTACTCCTCTTTCTCTTTCTCCTCCTCCTCCTCATCTCTTTCGCCTCCTCCTCATCTATTTCTCCTCCTCATCTCCTCCTCCTCATCTCTTTCTCCTCCTCATCTCTTTCTCTTCCTCCTCATCTCTTTCTCCTCATCTCTTTCTCCTCCTCATCTCTTTCTCCGCCTCCTCCTCTTTCATCACCTCCTCATCTCTTTCTACTCCTCCTCCTCATCCTCATATTTTTCTCCTCTCCCACATACTCCTCCCCCACCATCTCCCTTTTCCTCCCCTCCTCCTCTTCTTCCTCTTCCTCATTCTCATCAAGCTTACCTCCAGCACCATCTCAGTCATCTGGTGTTGTTTCTGCAGCTCCTTGCCGTCAGGGATGGGTTTGTGGTACAGCAGACAGAGAATGCTGTACTTCTTCATAGCCTTCTTGTAGTTCTTGTCATTGATGTTGATGACCCTGTCGTTCCCGTCATAGCGAGGGAACTCCAGGCCCTTCTCGGTCTGGACGAGGGGCGCCAGGGACAGGGACAGGCACAGGATCAGAAGCAGCCACAGAGAACGCATGGTCTGAGTTAGGAACGACCAGGCACCCAGAGAATCACAGAGTAACCTTCACCAGTTACGACCTCTACAAGAGCGCTTAGGCTTAGGACAGAAAACAAACTCTCCAAAATGTTAAAATAATTTTTAAAACAACAATAGAAAGACAGGTGGAGAATAACAGGTTGCCCTTCAATTATAGTACAAATCTCCTTGAGTTTCCTTCCAAGCCGCCCTCTGATGCCTAACGCTTGTTCAGGAACCAGAGACCCTTTCTCTCCCCGTTTTGCTCCCTCTCTCCTGCCGAGACAAAGGGAAAGAACAGCCCTGACAGGCCTGAAGCACGCTGGGGGGCTGGATACCGTACATAGCAGCACCCCTCTCCCCCTGCCCACCCCACACAGGCCCATTTTTAGGAGACCAGTTGTTTAGGTGCTAAAAATAAATAGGTGAGAGACCGAAAGAGAGAGAAAGGACGACAGGAGATAGTGGGTTTTTACACTGGGCCTCAGCTCTCTGCTCACACTCTCACACCATGATGTCTCTATTTGGCATGTTGGGAGGAATGAGGAGATTTGGGGTGATAGTAATCTGAGGACTACATGTCTAAAGTTCTAGCTGTCATAGTGTAGATTGGGTTAGTTACCATGAGCATAAAAAGAGCCTCCTGAGCAGTGCCCAGGGGTGTAAACTGGGTATTCCCAACAGGTTAGAATTATGCTAACAGTGTCCCACACCACAATATCCAGTGTTAATAGAAGTTAATAGATGCTAATGTAGTGACAGGCTAATGGACAGCACTAACAGGTTGCCTAATGGCAACTAGAATATCATAGAGATAGCTTTATAGTGGTTACTTTACTTTGGAAATCAGCAGTCTGCTTGCATAAATATTTTGAATGACCGGTATGCGCCCACACCATTCTGTTGTTGGGGTACACCCATACCAATCCAAGATACAGGCATTTTGCTACACCCACAATAACATCTTCTAAATATGTGTAAGTGACCAATACAACTTGATTTGATTTGAAAACATACCTAATTACAATTTTTCTGGAAGGAAAACTATTTCACTCATATTGTAAGTAATTCTAGGTCATATTTTATAGAAATCTGGAAACACTGGGCAGTGACTATTGCTGTGTGTGTTGGTGCAGTTGTCAGAGCATACTGGGGTAGAGGGAGGTGTTGGCTGAGGGGTTACAGAGCATAGTGGGGTAGAGGGAGGTGTTAGCTGAGTGGTTACAGAGCATAGTGGGGTAGAGGGAGGTGTTAGCTGAGGGGTTACAGAGCATAGTGGGGTAGAAGTCATCATGATGAATCAAGTTGACAATCGACTGGCAAATTATTTTCTATCCTTGACATATGAAGACAAATGATTGATAAAACGTATCGGTGCTCATTGGCCATTGGACATAAACAATACACAACAAGTTGAAAATCGCAAATTCAACAATGTGTGGTTTGGAAGGAATCAGTGGCTAACGGCAAGCGTTGCAAAGCAATCACTAGCCTGCTATTGAGTGGAGAGGGTGTGTGGTCCAAGTTTAAGGGTCTATTTTCCAAGATAACAAGGATCAACATTCACATGCAACACCATGGGCCAGAAAAGGTTGAATACATTGGCCATGCTGTCAGTCCATCATGACTTCTGCCATGTTCAAAATAACTGGAAACTCGGAACTGGGAAATCTCAGACCAGTGAGTTCAAGACAACTGGGAACTCTGAAAAAATGTAGCTCTGACTGGGAAAATAAGTTTTGAATGGTCAACCAACTCAGGATTCCAAGTCGGGAACTCGGGCCTCTTTCTAGAGCTCCAACCTGACGATCGCTGAAGTCACGATTCAACCTTGTTTTTTTTCAGAGTTGTCAACCTTGTTGTCCAGTTGTCTTGAAAGCACCATAAATCCAGAGAATGCCAGACTTTGATGACAAAGTTTCATGACAGATTATGCCCGCGAGAGGGACTGCTGTGCCACCGTCCTGTTCAGGTGAGCACAGCACAACAAGGTGAGTCCAAAAATGTATTGTAGGCTGCTGCATAAGTAATGTGGTAGATGCGTCACTACAGATCCTGATTCGATCCCAGCAGCCGGCCGCAAACGGGAGACCCATGTGGCGGCGCACAATTGGCCCAACGTCGTCTGGGTTAGGGGAGGTTTTGTCCTGCCGGGTTGTCCTTGTCCCATCGTGCTCTAGTGACTCCTGTGGCGGTCCGGGTGCAATGCATGCTGACACTGTCGCCAGGTGTACAGTGTTTCCTCCAATACATTGGTGCGGCTGGCTTCCGGGTTAAGGAACAATGTGTCAAGAAGTAGTGCAGCTTGGCGGGGTCGTGTTTCAGAGGATGCACAGCTCTTGACCTTCGCCTCTCCCAAGCCCGGATGGGAGAGAAAATAATTCAAACAAATTAGGTAATATGCCAGGAAGATATGTATACTGTAGCTAAGAAAGTAAAACTAAATGTAAGCTGTTAGTAGCCCATGTGCCTCACCCAAATAATTTAGTCCCTTTTCACCTCATGACTTAGCCTACTGTTCTGACTTGATGGTGCACATAACCTGTTTTAGAGAAATGTCATCATCAGTGTGTAATTAGTAAATCGGGAGGTCCCGTAGTGAGTGTGGGTGTGGGGGAGATTGGGGGAGATTATCCGAGGGGCTCTGAGGTAACGGAACACATTGAGCACATTGAGAAAAAAGTGTCAAACACAACGTAGCAGCCAAGTAGCCTACTCTCAATGGTGGTGAAATGGACAGCACTCTCCAAGTAGCCTACTCTCAATGGTGGTGAAACGGACAGCACTCTCCAAGTAGCCTACTCTCAATGGTGGTGAAATGGACAGCACTCTCCAAGTAGCCTACTCTCTATGGTGGTGAAACGGACAGCACTCTCCAAGTAGCCTACTCTCTATGGTGGTGAAACGGACAGCACTCTCCAAGTAGCCTACTCTCAATGGTGGTGAAATGGACAGCACTCTCCAAGTAGCCTACTCTCTATGGTGGTGAAATGGACAGCACTCTCCAAGTAGCCTACTCTCTATGGAGGTGAAACGGACAGCACTCTCCAAGTAGCCTACTCTCAATGGTGGTGAAATGGACAGCACTCTCCAAGTAGCCTACTCTTTATGGAGGTGAAACGGACAGCACTCTCCAAGTAGCCTACTCTCTATGGTGGTGAAACGGACACCACTCTCCAAGTAGCCTACTCTCTATGGAGGTGAAACGGACAGCACTCTCCAAGTAGCCTACTCTCTATGGTGGTGAAATGGACAGCACTCTCCAAGTAGCCTACTCTCTATGGAGGTGAAACGGACAGCACTCTCCAAGTAGCCTACTCTCTATGGTGGTGAAATGGACAGCACTCTCCAAGTAGCCTACTCTCAATGGTGGTGAAATGGACAGCACTCTCCAAGTAGCCTACTCTCTATGGTGGTGAAACGGACAGCACTCTCCAAGTAGCCTACTCTCAATGGTGGTGAAATGGACAGCACTCTCCAAGTAGCCTACTCTCTATGGAGGTGAAACGGACAGCACTCTCCAAGTAGCCTACTCTCTATGGTGGTGAAACGGACAGCACTCTCCAAGTAGCCTACTCTCTATGGTGGTGAAATGGACAGCACTCTCCAAGTAGCCTACTCTCTATGGTGGTGAAACGGACAGCACTCTCCAAGTAGCCTACTCTTTATGGTGGTGAAACGGACAGCACTCTCCAAGTAGCCTACTCTCTATGGTGGTGAAACGGACAGCACTCTCCAAGTAGCCTACTCTCTATGGTGGTGAAACGGACAGCACTCTCCAAGTAGCCTACTCTCTATGGTGGTGAAACGGACAGCACTCTCCAAGTAGCCTACTCTCAATGGTGGTGAAATGGACAGCACTCTCCAAGTAGCCTACTCTCTATGGAGGTGAAATGGACAGCACTCTCCAAGTAGCCTACTCTCTATGCAGGTGAAACGGACAGCACTCTCCAAGTAGCCTACTCTTTATGGTGGTGAAACGGACAGCACTCTCCAAGTAGCCTACTCTCAATGGTGGTAAAACGGACAGCACTCTCCAAGTAGCCTACTCTCTATGGAGGTGAAACGGACAGCACTCTCCAAGTAGCCTACTCTTTATGGAGGTGAAATGGACAGCACTCTCCAAGTAGCCTACTCTCTATGGAGGTGAAACGGACACCACTCTCCAAGTAGCCTACTCTCTATGGAGGTGAAACGGACAACACTCTCCAAGTAGCCTACTCTCTATGGAGGTGAAACGGACAGCACTCTCCAAGTAGCCTACTCTCTATGGTGGTGAAACGGACAGCACTCTCCAAGTAGCCTACTCTCTATGGTGGTGAAACGGACAGCACTCTCCAAGTAGCCTACTCTCTATGGAGGTGAAACGGACAGCACTCTCCAAGTAGCCTACTCTTTATGGAGGTGAAATGGACAGCACTCTCCAAGTAGCCTACTCTCTATGGAGGTGAAACGGACACCACTCTCCAAGTAGCCTACTCTCTATGGAGGTGAAACGGACAACACTCTCCAAGTAGCCTACTCTCTATGGAGGTGAAACGGACAGCACTCTCCAAGTAGCCTACTCTCTATGGTGGTGAAACGGACAGCACTCTCCAAGTAGCCTACTCTCTATGGTGGTGAAACGGACAGCACTCTCCAAGTAGCCTACTCTCTATGGAGGTGAAATGGACAGCACTCTCCAAGATGCTTATTAATTCAAAGCATTTTAGACGTCACTGCAGTATGCCCACATACTTGAGTATAGCTGCGGGGCTTACACAAGTCCACATTTCTTTTCGCCTAATTTTATAGACATCAATGTACAGCGACAATTTTAGACGTGTCACGTTCTGACCTTAGTTCCTTTGTTTTGTCTTTGTTTTAGTATGGTCAGGGCGTGAGTTGGGTGGGCAGTCTATGTTGTTTTTTCTATGATTTTCTATTTCTGTGTTTGACCTGGTATGGTTCTCAATCAGAGGCAGCTGTCAATCGTTGTCCCTGATTGAGAACCATATTTAAGTAGCCTGTTTTCAATTGTGTTTTGGTGGGTGGTTGTTTTCAGTCTTTGTGTGTCTGCACCAGACAGAACTGTTTCGGGTTGTTTCTTTGTTGTTTTGTTATAAAAACACTTACCACGCTGCACCTTGGTCCTCACCTTCTTCCACCGACAACGGCCGTTACAAGACGACACTGCAGAACACCTGCCACATGCACACATGCCCAGCAGTTGGGCGTACAATACCTGAATTTCATATAATTTTCAAGACATTAATGTAGTAGTAGAACAAATATCACAATGTCGGAATATGACTTCAAATTAAAGAAATCTTTGTAGGCTACAGCAGAACACACATATGAGAATATATAGGCCTCCTGCCGATGTGATAATATGAAGAACATATTCACATTCCAAACTTGTTCTGTGCTGTGAAGGTAAGGAAAAATTATTTCCTACCTTAGTTTTCAAAAACTCCCACAATGACTCTACCAATGTCAAGTCCATTTAACTACTGAGAGTCAACTTCTTGCTCAAAGCCATGACTGGGCATGTGACTGTGATGTTTAGCCCCCTTCTAAGGCTGTTCTGAAGACTCTGGCTGTAGTGTCAGAAGAAAAAAAAATCTGTGTTAACCTGGGTGTCCTATTTAGCTACAACGCTTGCTGCCACCAAATGAGCCTTGGTTCAGGCATGTTCAAAAACCTGAGGGCTCTTTGTTGTAGCTTCTTTTACAATGCATAGGATGTTAGTTTAATCCCTCCGGTCATTTATAGACCGATGCTCCCTACCTTTTTGCATGTTGTACAGCCCAACTTTGAATTCTTGACAAGCCATACAAGCCTTGACAAGTTTGCTTGTTCTTGAACTGAAAATTGCACCTCCGAGCACTTCGTCGGTGTATGCACTGCTCCCCTCCCCCACAGCTCCCCGTCTCCCTCTCCCGCTGAGTCTGACTCACTAGTAGGCCTACTTGCTAGTGGAAGTGCCGCTGGTGATGCTGAACTGGCGGGATTAGCGTCGCCATCAGGAACAGTTTGCCCCTCACTCCTTTCCTCTGGCACTGACAGTTCTCTGGCTCATTCTGGGTTCAATTCACCATCTTTCTCTGGATTTTTGGACTTTAAAAATGTTAAACTTGATTGCCTTTTCTTATCAATATTTTATTTGTCTTTCCCACGATTCAAATTGAGTAGGGAGACGACTAGACTAGGCCATGTGACGTGATTACGTAGGGACCTTTTCAGTAGCTGATCACCACTACCAAGACCTGTGTCAAGATCAGTTACTTACCCCATTGGCCCTCGCCATAACCTTTATGTACAAATAAGAGAGCAGGTCTGGAATCAGTGTGGCAGGATAGGATGATTACAAAGAAGGATCACCACGCTTTTGCATGATGGTCTTTCTGGGGGTGCAGGAGAAATAACGAGGAGGCAACGTGATTTAATGCTGATCGCTTTTATTAGAATGTCTACAGTACGAGAGGTACCGGATCTGGGCAAATAGCTGCCGGAACAAACAAAGTCAAATCTGAGAGGTGCCGGATCCTGTTCCGTCCAGATCCAGCTCAAATTAAACACTTGTCATCATTGAATATTGGAAGAGCCTTCATTGTCTGCTTATATGCCCCCTTTATTTATTCTACGGTTCTGACTTGGTAAACAGGAAGAATATATTAAGAACAGCCCATGTTCTGAATTCTGTCGATGTACATCTTAAAAGTGCTGAACAAATAGTTATGTTGACTACGTCCGTTTTTAGCTTGTTCATTAATCACTTAATCTAAATTACGGATTGCCTCTTATCCACTCATCGTTCCCATATGCCATAGTTTGTATATTTCAATTGTCAGTAGAAACCACATTTGTTTAAGCAAGTCAGCCATATCAGCTATGTTTTTTTTAAAAAGGTGTTACACTAGGCTGAATTAACTGTTTCGCTGTCAGAAAAGGCTCCGCTGATATCCAGGTGTAGCGGTGGTAAGGATTCACTCCATGGTGCTGAAAAGAAAGCTCTGCTGTTGGGACAGCTTTATGTAGGCCCTAACAGTTTGTCACCATTATAGTGCTATTAATGTATTGTTCAGTGTTGTGTTTTGTAGTGGCTTTGCTGGCATGCACCTAAAAAAGTTTTGGGGAGTTTGTCCCACCAAGATTTACATGCTAAAATCGCCACTGAGACAGATAGGAAGGGAGGCAGACAGGTGGAGAAGAGAGATTAATGTGATTGAAATAACCAGATTTTTCATCAGGATATTCTTTTCTTGTTTTTATTAGTTGGCTTTGGTCCTATGTATTTTACTTAGTTGATGATGGAAGTTATAGGCCTATTGGCTATTTCTGAGTTCTATGCTCTCACTGTTCACTAACATAGTACCTCATTTTGTTAATCTGTCGGCCCCCGCCTCGAATTCAGGTCCTGTGTGTACCTAACTGACCCTCTCTGGCCAGTCATCGCCATTTACCCATCGTTGTCTTAGCTCTCCCTATCAACACCTGTGATTGCTTTATGCCTCTCTAATGTCAATATACCTTGTCTACTGCTGTTTTGGTTAGTTCTTATTGTTTTATTTTCACTGTCCTGCTGAACATGCCTTAGATAGCTCTTTTGTCCCACTCCCTCTTTTGTCCCAGACCTCATCTGGCTTAACTGGTGCATCCAGAGATGCAACCTCTCTCATTGTCACTTAATGCCTAGGTTTACCTCCACTGTACCCACATCCTACCATACCCTTGTCTGTACATTGTGCCCTGAATCTATTCTACCAAGCGCAGAAATCTGCTCCTTTTATTCTCTGTACCCAATGCACTAGACGACCAGTTCTTATAGCCTTTAGTCGTACCCTTATCCTACTCCTCCTCTGTTCCTCATGTAGAGGTTAACCCAGTCCCTGTAGCCCCCGGTACTACACATATTCTCCAGGTACTCTCATTTGTTGTCTTCTGTAACCGTAAAAGCCTTGGTTTCATGCATGTTAACATCAGAAGCCTCCTCCCTAAGTTTGTTTTGTTCACTGCTTTAGCACACTCCGCCAACCCTGATGTCCTAGCCGTGTCTGAATCCTGGCTTGGGAAGGCCAACAAAAATTCAGAAATGTCCATCCCCAACTACAACATTTTTCATCAAGATAGAACTGGCAAACGGGGCAGAGTTGCAATCTACTGCAGAGATAGCCTGCAGAGTTCTGTCATACTATCCAGGTCTGTGCCCAAACGGTTCGAGCTCCTACTTTTAAAAATCCACCTTTCCAGAAAGAAGTCTCTTACCGTTGCCGCTTGTTATAGACCCCCTTCAGACCCTAGCTGTGCCCTGGACACCCTATGGGAATTGATTGCCCACCATCTATGTTCAGAGTTCGTTCTGTTAAGTGACTTAAACTGGGATATGCTTAACACCCTGGCCGTCCTAAAATCTAAACTAGATGCCCTCAATCTCACACAAATTATCAAGGAACCTACCAGGTACAACCCTAAATCCGTAAACAGGGGCACCCTCATAGACATCATCCTGACCAACTTGCCCTCTAAATACACCTCTGCTGTCTTCAACCAGGATCTCAGCGATCACTGCCTCATTGCCTGTGTCCGCGGTCAAACGACCACCCCTCATAACTGTCAAACGCTCTCTAAAACACTTCAGTGAGTAGGCCTTTCTAATCGACCTGGCCCGCGTATTCTGGAAGGACATTGACATCATCCCGTCAGTAGAGGATGCCTGGTTGTTCTTTAAAAGTGATATCCTCACCATCTTAAATAAGCATGCACAATACAAACAACATAGAACTAAGAACAGATATAGCCCTTGGTTCACTCCAGACTTGACTGCCCTTGACCAGCACAAAAACATCCTGTGGCGTACTGCATTAGCATTGAATAGCCCCCACGATATGCAACTTTTCAGGGAATTCGGGAACCAATATGCACAGTCAGTTAGGAAAGCAAAGGCTAGCTTTTTCAAACAGAAATTTGCATCCTGTAGCACTAACTCCAAAAAGTTTTGGGACACTAAAGTCCATGGAGAAAAAGAGTAACTCCTCCCAGCTGCCCTCTGCACTGAGGCTAGGAAACACTGTCACCACCAATAAATCTACGATAATTGAGAATTTCAGTAAGCATTTTTCTACGGCTGGCCATGCTTTCCACTTGGCTAGCCCTATCTCGGCCAACAGCTCTGCAGCCCCCGCAGTAACTTGCTCAAGCCCCCCCCCCAGCTTCTCCTTCACCCAAATCCAGATAGCTGATGTTCTGAAAGAGCTGCAAAATCTGGACCCCTACAAATCAGCTGTGCTAGACAATCTGTACCCTATCTTTCTAAAATTATCCACCAAAATTGTTGCAATCCCTATTACTAGCCTGTTCAACCTCTCTTTTGTATCGTCTGAGATCCCTAAAGATTGAAAAGCTGCTGCGGTCATCCCCCTCTTCAAAGGGGGAGGCACTCTAGACACAAACTGTTACAGACCTATATCCAGCCTGCCCTGCCTTTCTAAAGTCTTCGAAAGCCAAGTTAACAAACAGATCACCAACCATTTTAAATCCCACCGTACCTTCTCCGCTGTGCAATCTGGTTTCCGAGCTGGTCATGGGTGCACTTCAGCCACACTCAAGGTACTAAACGATATCATAACAGCCATCGATAAAAGACAGTACTGTGCAGCCGTCTTCATCGACCTGGCCAAGGGTTTCGACTCAATCACTGCATTCTTATCGGCAGACTCAATAGCCTTGGTTCCTCATATGACTGCATTGCCTGGTTCACCAACTTCTTCTCAGATGGAGTTCAGTGTCAAATCGGAGGGCCTGTTGTCCAGACCTCTGGCGGTCTCTATGGGGGTGTTAGAGGGTTCAATTCTTGGGCCGACTCTTTTCTCTGTATATATCAATGATGTCGCTCTTGTTTCTGGTGATTCTCTGATCCACCTCTACACAGAAGACACCATTATGTATACATTTGGCCCTTCGTTGGACACTGTGTTAAAAAACCTCCAAATGAGCTTCAATCCCATACAACACTCCTTCCGCGGCCTCCAACTGCTCTTAGATGCTAGTAAAATGAAATGCATGCTCTTCAACTGATTTCTGCCCGCACGCACCCGCCCGCCCAGCATCACTACTCTGGACGGTTCTGACTTGGAATATGTGGACAACTACAAATACCTAAGTGTCTGGTTAGACTGTAAACTCTCTTTCCAGACTCACATTAAGCATCTCCAATCCAAAATGTAATCTAGTATTGGCTTTCTATTTCACAACAAAGCCTCCTTCACTCATGCTGCCAAACATACCCTCGTAAAACTGACTATCCTACCGATCCTTGACTTTGGCGATGTCATTTACAAAATAGCCTCCAACACTCTACTCAGCAAATTGGATGTAGTCTATCACAGTGCCATCCGTTTTGTCACCAAAGCCCCATATACTACCCACCACTGTGACCTGTACGCTCTAGTTGGCTGGCCCTCTTTACGTATTTGTTGTCAAACCCACTGGCTCCAGGTCATTTATAAGTCTTTGCTAGGTAAAGCCCCGCCTTATTTCAGCTCACTGGTCACCATAGCAACACCCACCCGTAGCACGCGCTCCAGCAGGTATATTTCACTGGTCATCCCCAAAGCTAACACCTCTTTGGCCGCCTTTCCTTCCAGTTCTCTGCTGCTAATGACTGGAACGAATTGCAAAAATCACTAAAGCTGGAGACTTATATCTCCCTCACTAACTTTAAGCATCAGCGTACCGATCAGTGCACTTGTACTCAAGTGCCGGGTTGAGATTATAACAGAACATGGCCAAGATGTTAAAATGTTCATAGATGACCCGCAGGGTCAAATAATAATAATCACAGTGGTTGTCGAGGGTGCAACAGGTCAGCACCTGGACAGCAGTAAATGTCAGTTGGCTTTTCATAGCCGATCATTCAGAGTATCTCTACCGTTCCTGCTGTCTCTAGAGAGTTGAAAACAGAAGGTCTGGGACAGGTCAGGGTTCCATAGCCGCAGGCAGAACAGTTGAAACTGGAGCAGCAGCACGGCCAGGTGGGCTGGGGACAGCAAGGAGTCATCAGGCCAGGTAGTCCTGAGACATGTTCCTAAGGCTCAGGTCCTCCAAAAGAGAAAGAAAGAAAGAAAGAATGAGGGAAAAAGAGAGAAAGAGAGAGAGAATTAGAAAGAGCATACTTAAATTCACACAGGACACCGGATAAGACAGGAGAAATACTCCAGATATAACAGACTGACCCTAGCCCCCGACACATAAACTACTGCAGCATAAATACTGGCGGCTGAGACAGGAGGGGTCGGGAGACACTGTGGCCCCATCCGATGATACCCCCGGACTGGGCCAAATAGGCAGGATATAACCCTACCCACTTTGCAAAAGCACAGCACCCACACCACAAGAATGATATCTTCAACCACCAACTTACCATCCCGAGACAAGGCCGAGTATAGCCCACAAAGTTCTCCGCCACGGCACAACCCAAGGGTAGGAGTACCAGGACAGGAAGATCACGTCAGTGACGCAAGTGACCCTTCCTAGGGACGGCATGGAAAAGCACCAGTAAGCCAGTGACTCAGCCCCTGTAATAGGGTTGGAGGCAGAGAATCCCATTGCCTTACCTCCCTAATCTTACTACATCTGTACATAGATTTTTTTATTCTGTTATTGACTGTAGGTTTGTTTATTCCATGTGTAACTCTGTGTTGTTGTCTTTGTCGCACTGCTTTCCTTTATCTTGGCCAGGTCACAGTTGTAAATGAGAACTGGCCTACCTGGTTAAATAAAGGTGAAATGAAAAATAATAATAAGAAATGTCCAATGGATCACTGTGTATCAGTGTGTCCATATGGCAGAGGCTAGCGCTCTTGCCATAGTTTCATTTTATCTTTTAGATTTTATCATTTTACTTCAGATTTTTTAAAACAAAAACGTTATTATTGAAATTAAACTGTTCCACCGAAAACTGGCACGCAGATCGGTAAAAATGGTAGGAGAAATTGTTAGCTTCTCCAATCTTGAAACTTATAAGCTGCCTATGGTCTTTACTATTACACCTATTTAAAATATGTGTGCAAGCGCGTGCACAAATAGGTTCTGTAAAAAATGGGCCCACCTATGAAAATCAAATGCCTTTCCAACTGATTCGTTCTGGCGCCTGGTCTGTTGGGTTCAGACCAATTATTTGCGGTAGCTGGTGGGAGTTGGACAAAAAGCCAGCTTGGGATCGATAAGTCAGTCCCGCTCAGACCTCTACACTGAGGCGTTTCTGTCAATTCTGTCAAGGTTTGTTTTTAGCCGACAGAGGAAGTAACCTGATATCTCTGCTCTCTCAATGTCACTGGGGCTGAAATGGATCAGCCTGCATATACAGTACATTGTATTGCTCAGAGTCTCAGTTGAAGTAGTAACCTGCTAGCAAGCCATGCTTGCTTCAATGTACTGTGATGTACTGTGATTAGGGATTATGCCTACTATTGCTAAGGTTTATACCGGCAAAAAAGAAAGGTTGTGTGTTTGTTGGGTTCACATGCAGAGATTGTCACAGAGCCAACTCCAGACTTCACCATCCTGCTGTCTGTATAAAGAGAAGAATTGCAACTTGTCTTCATACAATAGGAGTTGCTCTCTCTCTCCCTCGCACACACACACATCCATGCAGTCTCATGAGAGCAGTCAGAGCAGGAAAAGTGTCATAGGGTAGCAGCTGCACCTCTATTTTTACAGCTGTTAAGAATCTTTTTTTCATCTCTCTCTCACTCTCTCTCTCTCGCCTTCAGTTTTTCTTTTTTAGGCCTTACAACCCACTAAGTTCGATGTCCGAGGAATTCCAATTAGCATAATACAAAAATCCCAATGGAAATCTGTCAGTTTAAGCCAGAGATATTTGGGGGTTTTTGCATTGGGAGCATCTCTCTACCACATCCCGAAAATCGGTCCTCTCAAAACATTTGTATGGAGCATCCAAACGGTTTGGCCTACAAACTATTATGACCCCTCGATGGAAAGATGAGACTCTCATGAACATGGTGTTGTTCTCCATTTTGCTCTGCGACTGAAGTCGATACAGCCAATCTGCCAACTTCTGTCTGCAGCCTCCAAACAGTTTGGGCTATACACTAACTCTGTACATGTCGGTTGTTTTGCTCTAGGAAGCCCACAGGCCTCACAAGACTTGTCTGAAGGTCCCCCGTGATCAGTCAAAACAGTTAATGGAAGTAAGGTGCATTCAGAAAGTATTCAGACCCCTTAAATTTTTCCACATTTTGTTACGTTACAGCCTTATTCTAAAATTGATTAAATTGCATGTTTTCCTCATCAATCTACAAAAAACGAAATACCTTATTTACAGAAGTATTCAGACCCTTTGCAATGAGTCTCGAAATTGAACTCAGGTGCATCCTGTTTCCATTGATCATCTATGAGATATTTCTACAACTTGATTGGAGTCCAACTGTTGTAAATTCAATTCATTGGACATGATTTGGAAGGCACACACGTCTATATAAGGTCCTACAGTTGACAGTGCTTGTCAGAGCAAAAACCAAGCCATGAGTTTGAAGGAATTGTCCTTAGAGCTCCGAGACAGGATTGTGCCGAGGCACAGATCTCGGGAAGGATACCACAATATTTCTGCAGCATTGAAGGTCCCCAAAAACACAGTGGCCTCCATCATTATTAAATGGAATACGTTTGGAACCATCAGTACTCTTTCTAGAGCTGGTCACCTGGCCAAACTGAGCAATCAGGGGGGAGAAGGGCCTTGGTCAGGAAGGTGACTCTGACAGAGCTCCAGAGATCCTCTGTGGAGATGAGAGAACCTTCCAGAAGGACAACCATCTCTGCAGCACTGCACCAATCAGGACTTTATGGTAGAGTGGCCAGACCGAAGCCACTCCTCAGTAAAAGGCACGACAGCCCACTTGGAGTTTGCCAAAAGGCACCTAAAGGACTCTCAGACCATAAGAAACAAGATTATCTGGTCTGATGAAGCAAACATTGAACTCTTTGGCCTGACTGTCAAGTGTCACGTCTGGAGGAAACCTGGCACAATTCCTACAGTGAAGCATGGTGGTGGCAGCATCGAGCTGTGGGGATGTTTTCAGCGACAGGGACTGGGAGACAGGATTGACGGAAAGATGAACGGAGCAAAGTACAGAGTGATCCTTCATGAAAACCTGCTCCAGAGCGGACCTCAGACTAGCTTTGGGACAAGTCTATGAATGCCCTTGATTGGCCCAGCCCAAGCTTGAACCGGACTTGAACCCAATCGAACATCTCTGGCGAAACCTGAAAATAGCTGTGCAGTGACGCTCCCCATCCAACCTGACAGAGCTTGAGAGGATCTGCAGAGAATAATGGGAGAAACTCCCCAAATACAGAGGTGCCAATCTTGTAGCGTCATACCCAAGAAGACAGGAGGCTGAAATCGCTGCCAAAGGTGCTTCAACAAAGGACTGAGTAACGGGTCTGAATACTTACTTTTACGTACAGTGGGGCAAAAGCTTATTTAGTCAGCCACCAATTGTGCAAGTTCTCCCACTTAAAAAGATGAGAGAGGCCTGTAATTTTCATCATAGGTACACTTAAACTACGACAGACAAAATGAGAAAAAAAATCCAGAAAATCACATTGTAGGATTTTTAATTAATTTATTTGCAAATTATGGTGGAAAATAAGTATTTGGTCACCTACAAACAAGCAAGATTTCTGGCTCTCACAGACCTGTAACTTCTTCTTTAACAGGCTCCTCTGTCCTCCACTCGTTACCTGTATTAATGGCACCTGTTTGAACTTGTACAATTCGTGGCTGACTAAATACTTTTTTGCCCCACTGTATCATATACAGTGGGGAGAACAAGTATTTGATACACTGCCGATTTTGTAGGTTTTCCTACTTACAAAGCATGTAGTGGTCTGTAATTTTTATCATAGGTACACTTCAACTGTGAGAGACGGAATCTAAGCAGCCTGGTGACCTAGAGGCCGGAGAGGGATCATAGGTGACAGTACCCCCTCCCCGACTCGCGGCACAACCGCAGGACGCCGACCGAAATTACGATCCCGGGGATCATGAGCGGACTGGTCACCTCTGCTAAGGTGCGGGATCCTGTCAATCCGGCTGAGGCGTGGGAGCATGACGACCTAGAGCGCCAGAGAGAGATCATACGTGACAGTACCCCGTCCCCAACGCACGGCTCCAGCCGCAGGACGCCAACCACAGGGATGATCCCTGGTATCAGGAGCGGACCGGAGCATCTCGATCATAGATATGGTAGGATAATTTTTTGGGGAGAGAAATGCAAGAGAAAGGTCCTATTGAAAATTTGCTCCCTGGATGCAATTGCTATGGCTTCCACAGGGTGGCATCAGTCTATGTTGAAGGTTTCAGGCTTGTAACTTCAAAAACGAATAAGAAATATCAGTTTCAGTAGAAGGGCACAAATTCATGTTTATGCGCGCCGTGAAGACATCACGCACCTGCTAAAATCAGTTTCCTATTGAACATACTTCTTTCCGAAATAAATATTATAGTTTGATTACATTTTAGGGTATCTGAGGAGTAAAAAGAACAAAGGGGTAGATTTTCGGATTCCTTTCTCTGTATGTTGAACGAGTGGATTACTCAAATCGATGGCGCCAACTAAACTGACTTTTTGGGATATAAAGAAGGATTTTATCTAACAAAACGACACTACGTGTTATAGCTGGGACCCTTTGGATGACAAATCAGAGGAAGATTTTCAAAAAGTAAGTGAATATTTAATCGTTATATGTGAATTTATGAAACCTGTGCCGGTGGAAAAATATTTTGATGTGGGGCGCCGTCCTCAAACAATCACATGGCATGTTTTCGCTGTAATATCTACTGTAAATCGGACAGTGCAGTTAGATTAACAAGAAGTTAAGCTTTCAACCGACATAAGACACTTATATGTACATAAATGTTTAAAATCCATAATACTTATTATTATTTATTTGAATTGCGTGCCCTCCAGTTTCCCCGGACGTTGTCCCGCTAGCGGGACACCGATCCTTAGGAAGTTTTTAAGGGTCTAAGAGAGACCCAGGTAGAGCTGAGCTCCAGCACCTTAAGGGTTCACAGAGGAGTAGGATAGAAAGTAGGATACAATTCCTAACCCTAACCCTAGCTTAATGACCACACCCCCGTTCAACCCAAACCCTAGCCATAACCCTAAACCTAGTTTAATGTTCACACCCTCGTTCAACCCAAACCCTCGTCATAACCCTAAACCTAGCTTAATGTCCACACCCCCATTCAACCCAAACCCTAGCCATAACCCTAACCCTAGCTTAATGTCCACACCCCGTCCAACCCTAACCCTGGCCATAACCTTAACCCTAAACCTAATCCTTACCCTAACTTCATGTCCACACCCCAGTTCAACCCAAGCCATAACCCTAGCTTCATGTTCAACCCTAACCCTTGCTTTGTCCCGCAACGAGACATTGATTACAGATGGCTCATTGCGGAAGCTTCTGTAGCCTGGCATCCTTGATCAACCAAACCTAAAATATTTGGTTTCACTAAACCTTAACCCCTCCAAATAGGGCTGCCTCACCTCCGAATTCCCAATTAACCCCTGAGGAACACGTGGTGTCATTACACCAGGATAAGTTCTCTGTTATCTAGTGGCAAATGTGGGTACTGCTATGGAATTTCACAAGCACGAACAACGTCAGTACTACAGACAATAATTGGCAGTGGGGTATACTAAAGAAGAGCTCCACCACTAACGTCAAATTATATCTATACACTTTTGCAAAGATTATTACACTTAATTTACACTATTGTCTTGAATGCTAGCATGTTTGTTGTGTCCTTTTGCTCAGGGATAAGATTGTATCTATTTTTTGAGATCCTCTTTGAGTGCATGAAACTTGATACTTTGTATCGTGGTACTGCCTGCCCCCATGTGGACTTCTTAAGTATTAGAACACATTCCACAATTGATAGCAGTGCTGCTGTTAAAAATTCAAACGTAGGCTACAGTGTGTTTGTGTGTGTGTGTGGCAGGGTGAGAGTGACCCTCAACACTGCTCCCCTTTTCATTTCAGCTGTTTCTCAAGGTCATCAGAAACACACACACAGGCAAACACTGTACATAAAATATGAGTATTGTTTTTTTTTGTAACTGGCTCTGTCCTAGGCTGAGGTTGACTGGTTAGTTGGTTGGTTGTGTGGTAGGATATTTGTATCTTTCTCATGGTACTTCCCCTCTCCGCTTCCCTGCCTCTATATCGACGCCTGTGAATGTAACCTCTCTTCAACCTCCCTGGAAACCCTGAACAGGTCAGATTTCTTTTTTAAAGTCACAACCTGACGGTATGAAGCTTCACTGTTTGTCTGATTGAAGCGGCGCAATCATTCGGACGACCCCTACCACAAATACATTGAAGAGGACTGGACTGCCCAACTTCAAGAGCAGAGCGCCATCATAAACAACCCCACAGCCAACTAACCTAATTTCTACGCACACACGCCATACCCAACACACACATATACCATGTACAAACACACAGGCACACAAACACTCACGTACAGACACGCAATGGTTCTAAAGTCAAATAATCTTATGGTATTAGTAACAAAAGTGTTGTAGTGACTGTATAACTAATATGTTGATCATGGATAGTAATCAAAATAAAGTAGTGGCTCTGTCATTACTGATGTGGTTATCTGACCTCTGACTAGGAGTCTAATTGTCTGTGCTAAAGAGGTAGGTACTGTAATTGGGCTGTCAAACCACGAGTGCCCAGTAGAGGGCAGCCCACACACACAGTCCTACCAAAAAATATATGAAATAAGAGTCTAAACCCAATCTAAGCCAGGGGAGGGTTCTACTAAGCAATATGGAATTGTTTTAAGGTCATACCAAGAATCGTTTTGCTATTTTATTTAGAATTTTAAGACCCCTTAAAGTATAACATATATGTATGTATTTGGCCTTACTGCTACTAGCCCATACAAACACATTAAATAGCATATTCACTACATGGAACCACAGATAGCCCAGCCCAAAACAAAATCTAAAAGAAGTTTGTTCTGAAGTGTCTGTCCTATATTTGAGATGTATTTAACCCCATTTTGTTGGCACTAAGCAGTCTCCATACAGTGCATTCGGAAAGTATTCAGACCCCTTGACTTTTTCACATTTCGTTACGTCACAGCCTTATTCTAAAACGTATTTAAATGTTTTTTTTCCCTCATCAATCTACACACAATACATATATATAATATATAATTTCTAAAAACCTGTTAATGCTTTGTCATTATGGGGTATTGTGTGTAGATTGATTAGGGGGAGAAAGAAAAACATTTTAATACGTTTTAGAATAAGGCTGTATATATATATATATTGATACACTGCCGATTTTGCAGGTTTTCCCTACTTACAAAGCATGGAAAGGTCTGTAATTTTTATCATAGGTACACTTCAACTGTGAGAGACGGAATCTAAAATCACAAAATCACATAAAATCAAAAATCCATAAAATCACATTGTATGATTTTTAAGTAATTAATTAGCATTTTTTTGCATTACATTAGTATTTGATACATCAGAAAAGCAGAACTTCATATTTGGTACAGAAACCTTTGTTTGCAATTACAGAGATCATACGTTTCCTGTAGTTCTTGACCAGGTTTGCACACACTGCAGCAGGGATTTTGGCCCACTCCTTCATACAGACCTTCTCCAGATCCTTCAGGTTTCAGGACTGTCGCTGGGCAATACGGACTTTCAGCTCCCTCCAAAGATGTTCTATTGGGTTCAGGTCTGGAGACTGGCTAGGCCACTCCAGGACCTTGAGATGCTTCTTACAGAGCCACTCCTTAGTTGCCCTGGCTGTGTGTTTCAGGTCGTTGTCATGATGGAAGACCCAGCCACAACCCATCTTCAATGCTCTTACTGAGGGAAGGAGGTTGTTGGCCAAGATCTCGCGATACATGGCCCCATCCATCCTCCCCTCAATACGGTGCAGTCGTCCTGTCCCCTTTGCAGAAAAGCATCCCCAAAGAATGATGTTTCCACCTCCATGCTTCACGGTTGGGAGGGTGATCTTGGGGTTGTACTCATCCTTCTTCTTCCTCCAAACATGGCGATTGGAGTTTAGACCAAAAGCTCTATTTTTGTCTCATCAGACCACATGACCTTCTCCCATTCCTCCTCTGGATCATCGAGATGGTCATTGGTAAACTTCTGACGGGCCTGGACATGCGCTGGCTTGAGCAGGGGGACCTTGCGTGCACTGCAGGATTTTAATCCATGACGGCGTAGTGTGTTACTAATGGTTTTCTTTGAGACTGTGGTCCCAGCTCTCTTCAGGTCATTGACCAGGTCCTGCCGTGTAGTTCTGGGCTGATCCCTCACCTTCCTCATGATCATTGATGCCCCACGAGGTGAGATCTTGCATGGAGCCCCAGACTAAGGGTGATTGACCGTCATCTTGAACTTCTTCCATTTGCTAATAATTGCACCAACAGTTGTTGTCTTCTCACCAAGCTGCTTGCCTATTGTCCCGTAGCCCATCTCAGCCTTGTGCAGGTCTACAATTTTATCCCTGATGTCCTTACACAGCTCTTACTCAGTATTGGCCATTGTGGAGAGGTTGGAGTCTGTTTGATTGAGTGTGTGGACAGATGTCTTTTATACAGGTAACGAGTTCAAACAGGTGCAGTTAATGCAGGTAATGAGTGAAGAACAGGAGGGCTTCTTAAAGAAAAACTAACAGGTCTGTGAGAGCCGGAATTCTTACTGGTTGGTAGGTGATCAAATACTTATGTCATGCAATAAAATGCACATGAATTACTTAAAAATCATACAATATGATTTTCTGGATTTTTGATTTAGATTCCGTCTCTCACGGTTGAAGTGTACCTATGATAAAAATTACAGACCTCTACATGGTTTGTAAGTAGGAAAACCTGCAAAATCGGCAGTGTATCAAATACTTGTTCTCCCCACTGTACATGTCAGTTCATGAACACAACTGTCACGTGCTTCTTCTCTGTTCTCTAGGTAACCGGGCTGCTCGTTCAGCGTTTCCATGGCTCTGCGGGTTCGACAGGTTACCCTGCCTTAGCTGGCTCGATGTGTTTCTGTGCCTGAGTGGGATCGAGAGGCTCCGGTCCGCTCCTGGTGGTTGGGGTCCTGCGGCTGGAGCCGTGCGTCGGGGAGGGGGTACTGTCACGTATGATCTCTCTCCGGCCTCTAGGTCACCAGGCTGCTCATTATAGCGCACACCTGCAACCATCGTAACGCACATCAGCGCATAATGACACTCACCTGGACTCCATCACCTCCTTGATTACCTGCCTTATATCTGTCACTCCCTTTGGTTTCTTCCCACGGCATCATTGTTTCTGTTTCTGGTCTGTGCGTTGTTCGAGTTTCTTGGTTTGTATTGTCTTTCTATTAAATGATTCACTCCCTGAACTTGCTTCCCGACTCCCAGAGCACACATTACAACAAGTAGGTCACATGGGGGAGAGGCGTTGTGCCGTGAGATGTTGCTTTGTTTTTTAAAACCAGGCTGTTCACTTGCGCTATGTAAGATGGAAGGGAGCTCCATGCACTCATGTCTCTGTATAATACTGTACTTTTCCTTGAATTTGTTCTGGATCTGGGGACTGTGAAAAGACCCCTGGTGACATGTCTGGTGTGTGTGGGCCGGCGCTGTGTGTAATTTGACAATGCAAACAATTTGGAATTTCCAACACATTGTTTCTTATATAAACAAGAAGTGACATAGTCAGTCTTTCCTCAACTCTTAGCCAAGAGAGAGTGGAATGCATAGTATTAATATTAGCCCTCTGATTACAATGAAGTGCAAGACGTGCCGCTCTGTTCTGGGCCAGCTGAGCGGGATCGACTAGGTCTTTCTTTGCTGCACTTGACCATATGACTTGACAATAATGAAGATAATATAAAAACAGAGCCTGCAGGATGTGCTTTGTTAAGTGTGGTGTCAAAAAAGCAGAGCATTTCTTTTTTACCGGCAGACCTCTCCCCATCTTTACATCCAATGTATCTACAGTGCAGTCGGAAAGTCTTCAGACCCCTTACTCTAAAATGTATTAAATTCATGTTTATCATCATCAATCTACACACAATACCCCATAATGACAAAGCGAAAACAGGTTTTAAGAAATTTCTGCAAATGTATGAAACCTAAAAAAGCAGAGTGACGGAGTGCTGCATCACAATCACCCGACCTCAAACCAAATGAGATGGTTTGGGATGAGTTGGACCGCAGAGTGAAGGAAAAGCAGCCAACAAGTGCTCAGCATATGTGGGAACTCCTTCAGGACTGTTGGAAAAGCATTCCAGGTGAAGCTGTTTGAGAGAATGCCAAGAGTGTGCAAAGCTGTCATCAAGGAAAAGTGTGGCTACTTTGAAGAATCTCAAATATAAAATATATTTAGATTTGTTTAACACTTTTTTGGTTACTACATGAATCCATATGTGTTATTTCATAGTTTTGATGTCTTCACTATTATTCTACACTGTAGAAAATAATAAAAAATAAAGAAAAACCCTTGAATGAGTAGGTGTGTCCAAACTTTTGACTGGTACTGTATATATATACACACATCTTTTAAAAATATATTTTCCATAATTATTTTCTGCTAACCCTACCACCCCTCCCCTAATTGAAGTAAACTAATGAACAGCAATGGGGGCTCGCGAGTGGCACAATGGTCTAAGACACTGCATCTCAGTGCAAGAGGTGTCACTGCAGTACCTGGTTTGAATCCAGGCGGGATCACATCCGGCCGTGATTGTGAGTCCCATAGGGCGGCACACAATTGGCCCAGTGTCGTCTGGGTTTGGCAGGGGTATGCCGTCATTTGTAAATAAGAATTTGTTCTTAACTGACTTTCCAAATTAAATAAAGGTTAAAAAAAAATAAAAAATACTTAGGCTTCTACTTACAGCTTATACACACGATATACATTTTACGGACACAATCTATTTCACAATAGTTATATTTTGTTTGTTTTTAGTCCTGTCCTTCCTCTACCCTCAACTTCTCCCCATCTATTTCTGATATCCATCCAGTTTGAATTCTATTTGCCATATATTTTTAAGTATGCTGTTTCACAAAAGTTCCGAATCTATATACATTTTACAGACACGGTATATTTTACATTTGTTATCTTGTTGTCATCAGTTCCACCCTTCAGCTCCATTCAACTCCTCCCATCTATCTCTTAACACCATCCATATTGGATTTCTATTTGCCATATATTTTTCAACTGTTCTGTGATGCTTCACAAAAGTTCTGAACCCTTCTATTCTCATAGTTTCTACAGATTGTAAATTATAGATTTTAGATTTTTGCTAAAAGTATTATTATATTATTGATCGATTGACTATGACTTTTCAAATCACCCACTATTGCTATCTGCAGCATTGGCTCCAGGTAAATTGACTTTTCTCTAGGCTCAGATTAAAGATATGACAGATAGGAGAGGCTATAGAGTCAGCTACCATCCTTAGTAGCTTTCCATTTAAGTTGTCAATGTCAGGAGATTTGTCATTATTGATTGATAACAATACTTATGGAAGAGTTAGCACTCTCTCACCATGTATCACCATCACTATCTTCAATGTTCAAATGAAATATGCATGTATATCTACAGATATGCTAATGTTCAGTACAATAAATGCATTCACATTGCGTTCTATTCTCTGTGTTGTCATATCAAATGTTCAGGTGTCTAATATCGGTGTGTTCAACAAAACAATAATCTGCAGTGGTACACCTCTCTTTCTCAATGTCACGCCCTGACCTTAGAGAGCCTTTTTATTTCTCTATTTGGTTAGGTCAGGGTGTGATTTGGGTGGGCATTCTAGTTTTCTATTTCTTTGTTGGTTCCCAATCAGAGGCAGCTGTCTATCGTTGTCTCTGATTGGGAATCATACTTAGGCAGCCTGTTTTCCACCCTAGTTTGTGGGATCTTGTTTTTGCACAGTTGCTGTATAGCCCTGCAGAACTTTTTTGGTGTTCATCTAAAATAAAGATGCATTTTGGTCTCATTCCGACAACGGACGTAACAGAAGATCCCACCACCAAGTGACCAAGCAGCGTGCCCAGGAGTGGAGGACATCCTGGACCTGGGAGGAGGTAATGGCAGGGGACAAGACCCTGTCATGGAAGCAGGCGGAGGCAGCGAGAGAGGAACGGTGACAAGATCAGGACGCTAGGACATGACGCAAGCACGAGAGGCAGCCCCAAAAATGTTTGGGGGGGGGGGGGGGGGGGGCGCACACGGACGGGGCGGCAGAGCCGAGGGGTGAACCAGAGCCAGTCAGGGAGTCGAGTGAGGAGCTGGCCGCAAGATTCCGGAGAGAGGTGCTGGCGTTGAGAGCGCTGCAGAGCGGGCGTGCTGAGGAGCGTGACACCAATCCGGTGTCATGTGCACCAGTTTCACGCAGCTAGCCTTCAGTGCGCCTCCCAAGTCCGGTGTGTCCTGTGTCTCCTTTGCGCACTCGCCCTGGAGTGTGTGTCACCGTTCAGGCACCATGTTATGCGGTTCTACCCGACCGTGTCTCCAGTGCGCCTTCACAGCCCAGTGCGTCCTATGCCTTCTCCCCGCACTCGCCCTGAGGTGCATGTCATCATCCCGGTGCCACCTACACCAGTCCCACGCATCAGGCCTCCAGTGCGCCTCCACAGTCCAGTATGTCCTGTGCCTCCTCCCCGCACTCGCCCTGAGGTGCGTGTCATCAGCCCGGTGCCACCTGTACCTGTCCCACGCATCAGGCCTCCAGTGGTGCCTCCACAGTCCAGAGCTTCCGGCGACAGTTCCCAGTCCAGAGCTTCCGGCGACAGTTCCCAGTCCAGAGCTTCCGGCGACAGTTCCCAGTCCAGAGCTTCCGGCGACAGTTCCCAGTCCAGAGCTTCCGCCGACAGTTCCCAGTCCAGAGCTTCCGGCGACAGTTCCCAGTCCAGAGCTTCCGGCGACAGTTCCCAGTCCAGAGCTTCCGGCAACAGTTCCCAGTCCAGAGCTTCCGGCGACAGTTCCCAGTCCAGAGCTTCCGGCGACAGTTCCCAGTCCAGAGCTTCAGGCGACAGTTCCCAGTCCAGAGCTTCAGGCGACAGTTCCCAGTCCAGAGCTTCCGGCAACAGTTCCCAGTCCAGAGCTTCCGGCGACAGTTTCCGGTCCAGAGCTTCCGGCGACAGTTCCCAGTCCAGAGCTTCCGGTGTTGTTTCACAGTCCGGAACCTCCTATGACGTTTCACAGTCCGGAACCTCCTATGACGTTTCACAGTCCGGAACCTCCTATGACGTTTCACAGTCCGGAACCTCCAATGACGTTTCACAGTCCGGAACCTCCTGAGACGGTCCACGGTCCAGAACCTCCTGAGACAGTCCACAGTCCAGAACCTCCTAAGATGGTCCAATTAACAGGTGTGCCTTGCTAAAAGTTCATCTGTGGAATTTCTTTCCTTCTTAATGCATTTGAGCCAATCAGTTGTGTTGTCACAAGGTAGGGGTGGTATACAGAAGAAAGCCCTTTTTGGTAAAAGACCAAGTCCATATTATGGCAAGAACAGCTCAAATAAGCAAAGAGAAACGACAGTCCATCATTACTTTAAGACATGAAGGTCAGTCAATCCGGAAAATGTCAAGAACTTTCAAATTTTCTTCAAGTGCAGTCACAAAAACTATCAAGCTCTATGATGAAACTGGCTCTCATTAGGACCGCCACAGGAAAGGATTACCCAAAGTTACCTCTGCTGCAGAGGATAAGTTCATTAGAGTTAACTGCACCTAAGATTGCAGTCCAAATAAATGCTTCACAGAGTTCAAGTAACAGACACATCTCAACATCAACTGTTCAGAGGAGACGGCATGAATCAGGTCTTCATGGTCAAATTGCAGCAAACAAACCACTACTGAAGGACATCAATAAGAAGAAGAGACTTGCTTGGGCCAAGAAACACAAGCAATGGACATTCGACTGGTGTAAATCTGTCCTTTGGTCTGATGAGTCCAAATTTGCGATTTTTGGTTCTAACCGCCGTGTCGTTGTGAGACACAGAGTAGGTAAACGGATGATCTCCACATATGTGGTTCCCACTGTGAAGCATGGAGGAGGACTGTGATGGTGTGGGGCTGCTTTGCTGGTGACATTGTCTGTGATTTATTTAGAATTCAAGGCACACTTAACCAGCATGGCTACCACAGCATTCTACAGCGATACGACATCCTATCTGGTTTGCGCTTAGCGGGACAATCATTTGTTTTTCAACAGGACAATGACCCAAAACACTGTGTAATTTAATAAATAGATGGTGCTGGAGAGGATGGCTGCTGTTTTATTGGCTATTAACCAACCGTGCTATTTTGTTTGTTATTTCACATTGTTTGTAACTTATTTTGTAGACAATGTTGCTGCTACCGTCTCTTGTGACTGAAAAGAGATTCTGGACATCAGAACAGCGATTACTTGAATTGGACAAATAATTTTTCTTTAATGAGTTGGACGGGAAGGATATACTCCAAACACCCGAACAGGCCCTCATCCCCATCATGCGCTGAGAAAGAAACTGAGATTTTGCGGAAAGAAATCGGGCTATCTTGTGAGGATCAGGCTACGAGTGTCTAATCTGCCTTTGCCATCCGTACTGTTAGCCAACGTTCAATCGCTGGAAAATAAATGGGACGAACTGAAAGCATGTATATCCTACCAACAGGACATTAAAACTGTAATATCATATGTTTCACCGAGTCGTGGCGGAACAACGACATTAATAGCATACAGCTGGCAGGTTATACACTCTATTGGCAGGATAGAACAGCAGCCTTTGGTAAGACACAGGGCGGCTGCCTATGTATATTTGTAAACAACAGCTGGTGCACAATATCTAAGGAAGTCTCAAGGTTTTGCTCACCTGAGGTAGAGTATCTCATGATAAGCTGTAGACCACACTATCTACCTAGAGAGTTTTCATCTGTATTTGTCATAGCTGTCTACATACCACCAAAGACCGATGAGGGCACTAAAACCACACTCAATGAGCTGTATACCGCCATAAGCAAACTGGAAAATTTCTCATCCAGAGGCGGCACTCCTAGTGGCCGGAGCCTTAAGTGCAGAGAAACTTAAATCAGTTTCATCTAATTTCTATCAGCATGTTAAATGTGCAACCAGAGGAAAAAAACTAAACCACCTTTACTCCACACACAGAGACCCGCACAAATATGACCATAATTCTATCCTCCTGATTCCTGCTTACAAGCAAAAAAATATATAGGAAACACCAGTGACTCGGTCAATAAAAAAGTGGTCAGATGAAGCAGATAATAAACTACAGGACTGTTGTGCTAGAACAAACTGGAGTATGTTCCTGGATTCTTCCGATAGCATTGAGTAGTACAAAACATCCGTCATTGGCTTCATCAATAAGTGAATCAATGACGTTGTCCCCACAGTGACTGTACTTACATACCTCAACCAGAAGCCATTGATTACGGGCAACATTCGCACTGAGCTAAAGGTTAGAGTTGCCGCTTTCAATGAGCGGGACTCTATCGCGGAAGCTTATAAGAAATCCCTCTATGCCCTCAGACGAGCCATCAAACAGGCAAAGCATCAATACAGGACAAAGATCGAATCGTACCACACCGGCTCTGACCCTTGTTGGATGTGGCAGGGCTTGCAAACTATTTACAGACTACAATAGGAAGCACAGCCGAGAGCTGCCCAGTGACACGAGCCTACCAGACGGGCTAAATAACTTCTATGCTCGCTTCGGGGCAAGTAACACTGAAACATGGGTGGGTACTGTCACGCCCTGACCATAGAGAGCTTTTTATTCTCAATGTTGGTTAGGTCGGGGTGTGACTAGGGTGGGTCATCTAGGTGATTATATTTCTATGTTGGCCTGGTATGGTTCCCAATCAAAGGCAGCTGTTTATCATAGTCTCTGATTGGGGATCATATTTAGGCAGCCATTTCCCCTTTGTGCTTTGTGGGATCTTGTTTTTGTGTAGCTGCCTGTGAGCAGCCTAGAACGTCACGTTTAGTTTTCTTCTGTATCGTTTTTGGTGAGTTTCATATTTATGAAACATGTGGAACTCTAAGTACGCTGCGCCTTGGTCCATTCATTCAGACGAGCATGACACTGAGCTAAATGTCAAGTCTCATAGCAAAGGGTCTAAATACTTATGTACGTAAGGTATTTCTCCTTTTCTTTAGGTTTAATACATTTGCAAACATTTCTAAAAACCTGTTTTCACTTTGTCATTATGGGGTATTGTGTGAAGATTGATGAGGAAAAACATTAATTTAATACATTTTAGAATAAGGAGTCTGAAGACTTTCCGAATGCAAATCCTGCAGGCTCTGTTTTTATATTATCTTCATTATTGTCAAGTCATATGGTCAAGTGCAGCAAAGAAAGACCTAGTCGATCCCGCTCAGCTGGCCCAGAACAGAGCGGCACGTCTTGCACTTCATTGTAATCAGAGGGCTAATATTAATACTATGCATGCCAGTCTCTCTTGGCTAAGAGTTGTGGAATGACTGACTATGTCACTTCTTGTGTGTTTTTAAGAAACAATGTGTTGGAAATTCCAAATTGTTTGTATTGGCAAATTACACACACACTTACCCACCAGACATGTCACCAGGGGTCTTTTCACAGTCCCCAGATCCAGAACAAATTCAAGGAAAAGTACAGTATTATACAGAGACATGAGTGCATGGAGCTCCCTTCCATCTTACATAGCGCAAGTGAACAGCCTGGTTTTAAAAAACAAAGCAACATCTCAAGGCACAACGCCTCTCCCCCATGTGACCTACTTGTTGTAATGTGTGCTCTGGGAGTCGGGAAGCAAGTTCAGGGAGTGAATCATTTAATAGAAAAACAGTACGAAACACGAACAACGCACAGACCAGGAAATTACATATATAGGGCAGGTAATCAAGGATATGTGGGAACTCCTTCAATAGCGTTTAATAAGCAAACTGTCAAAGGGTGGCTACTTTGAAAAATATAAAATATATTTGGATTTGTTTAACCCTTTTTGGTTACTACATGATTCCATGTGTTATTTCATAGTTGTGATGTCTTCACTATTTTTCTACAATGTAGAAAACAGTAAAAATAAAGAAAATCCCTTGAATGAGTACGTGTGTCCAAATTTTTGTCTGGTACTGTATGTCAGTGTGTGTTCTCCTTTCTCTGTCCCGTGACTACCTATTTCACAACATCACTGCCTCATCCCTTCCACATCACCACCACCAATTATGTTGCACATATAGGAGAAACAATGTACATTGCTAACACGTCATTGGCTGTGGAATGTTATACCAAACAATACATTGAAAGGAAAATTACTAGCTAAGTGAGCTGAGCTTATGATAAGCCTCATTGACTGTCCACTGATTCCCATGTCCCCAAATAGCCTGCTCGTCCGAAACTGTGATTCCAAAGAGAGGTAAATATTTAATTTTGCCATTGAGTTTTTTTCTGTGGATTAATTCTGTAATCTTCTGAATCCCAGACACGTCGCCCATAGTTTGGTCAGGAGTGTATGGTATGAGTGGAATGTGTCGGGTCTGTGTTTGCGGTATGTTACACAGCATTAGTTAATGCTCAGACCACATTCCCACCATGTTTGATTCCGGACCGTCACCCCCCATGAGCGGGAATATCTTGGAATTAACTGTTTACGTTCACAAACCATTGGTCAATGACTCACTCACTTGACTGTACGGAGTACTGCATATACAATTAAATAAAACATTCAGTTGATTGTTATCATTTGTGTTGAATATGTATGATAACCTTTCATACACACACAAACAAAGTGATGTGAGAATGCTGGTGTGATGGTTCCAGTGAATTTCCTTCTCAGTGGGGAGTGGACTCTGATGGGCTCTGATGCAAACACACACACTTCCCCATGTGTTGTGAGGATGCCGGTGTGACGTTCCCAGTGAATTTCCTTCTCAGTGGGGAGTGGACTCTGGTGGGCTCTGATGCAAACACACACACTCCCACATGTGATGTGAGGATGCCGTTGTGATGTTCCCAGTGAATTTCCTTCTCAGTGGGGAGTGGACTCTGGTGGGCTCTGATGCAAACACACACACTCACACATATGATGTGAGGATGCCGTTGTGATGTTCCCAGTGAATTTCCCTCTCAGCTTGGTGGAGAGTGGGCTCTGACGGGCTCTGGGGAATTTTACACCTTAGTGAATATCTAATAAGAACCTGTTGTGCATCATGTTCTAATAGCTGCACAACCTCAGATATCACACAAGATATTTAGACTAGTTTAAGCAAAATGTCTTATCCCTGTCTGGCCCAACAGGGATGCTGGCTCATGTTGACTCCAATGCTTCCCACAGTTGTGTCAAGTTGGCTGGATGTTATTTAGGTGGTGGACCATTCTTGATACACACGGGAAACTTTTGAGAGTGAAAAACTCAGCAGGGTTGCAGTTCTTGATACAAACCAGTGTGCCTGGCATCTACTATCATACCCCGTTTTAAGGCACTTACATGGTTTGTCTTGCCCACTCATCCTCTGAATGGCATACATACAGTCGTGGCCAAAAGTTTTGAGAATGACACAAATATTAATTTTCACGAAGTCTGCTGCCTCAGTTTGTATGATGGCAATTTACATATACTCCAGAATGTTATGAAGAGTGATCAGATGAATTGCAATTAATTGCAAAGTCCCTCTTTGCCATGCAAATGAACTGAATCCCCCCAAAACATTTCCACTGCATTTCAGCCCTGCCACAAAAGGACCAGCTGACATCATGTCAGTGATTCTCTCATTAACACAGGTGTGAGTGTTGACGAGGACAAGGCTGGAGATCACTCTGTCATGCTGAATGATTTTAAATAACAGACTGGAAGTTTCAAAAAGAGGGTGGTGCTTGGAATCATTGTTCTTCCTCTGTCAACCATGGTTACCTACAAGGAAACGCGTACCATCATCATTGCTTTGCACAAAAAGGGCTTCACAGGCAAGGATATTGCTGCTAGTAAGATTGCACCTAAATCAACCATTTATCGGATCATCAAGAACTTCAAGGAGAGAAGTTCAATTGTTGTGAATAAGGCTTCAGGGCACCCAAGAAAGTCCAGCAAGCGCCAGGACGTCTCCTAAAGTTGATTCAGCTGCGGGATATGGGCACCACCAGTACAGACCTTGCTCAGGAATGGCAGCAGGCAGGTGTGAGTGCATCTGCACGCACAGTGAGGCAAAGACTTTTGGAGGTGGCCTGGTGTCAAGAAGGGCGGCAAAGAAGCCACTTCTCTCCAGGAAAAACATCAGGGACAGACTGATATTCTGCAAAAGGAACAGGGATTGGACTGCTGAGGACTGGGGTAAAGTCATTTTCTCTGATGAATCCCCTTTCCGATTGTTTGGGGCATCCGGAAAAAAGCTTCTTCGTAGAAGACAAGGTGAGCGCTTACCATCAGTCCTGTGTCATGCCAACAGAAAAGCATCCTGAGACCATTCATATGTGGTGTTGCTTCTCAGCCAAGGGAGTGGGCTCACTCACAATTTTGCCTAAGAACACAGCCATGAATAAAAAATGGTACCAACATATCCTCCGAGAGCAACTTCTCCCAACCATCCAGGAGCAGTTTGGTGACGAATAATGCCTTTTCCAGCATGATGGAGCACCTTGCCATTAGGTAAAATGATAACTAAGTGGCTCGGGGAACAAAACATTGATATTTTAGGTCCATGACCAGGAAACTCCCCAGACCATAATCCCATTGAGAATTTGTGGTCAATTCTCAAGAGGCGGGTGGACAAACAAAAACCCACAAATTCTGACAAACTCCAAGCATTGATTATGCAAGAATGGGCAGCCATCAGTCAGGATGTGGCCCAGAAGTTAATAGACAGCATGCCAGGGCAGATTGCAGAGGTTTTGAAAAAGCAGTGTCAACACTGCAAATATTGACTCTTTGCATCAACTTAATTTAATTGTCAATAAAAGTATTTGAGACTCATGAAATGCTTGTAATTATACTTCAGTATTCCATAGTAAAATCTGACAAAAATATCTAGACACTGAAGCAGCAAACTTTGTGAAAATTCATAATTGTGTCATTCTCAAAAATGTTGGCCACAGCTATACACAATCCATGTCTCAATTGCAGTGGTGAAAAAAGTACCCAATTGTCATACTTGAGTAAAATTAGAGATACCTTAATAGAAAGTTACTCAAGTTAAAGTAAAAAGTCACCCAGTAAAATACTACTTGAGTAAAAGTCTAAAAGTATTTGGTTCTAAATATACTTAAGTATCAAAAGTAAATGTAATTGCTAAAAATATACTTAAGTATCAAAAGTAAAAGTTTAAATCATTTTAAATTCTTAATTTTAAGTAAAGCAGGCGGCACAAGTATGTTTTTAAAATGTATGGGTCGTCAGGGGCACACTCCAACACTCAGACATAATTTACAAAAGATGCATTTGTGTTTAGTGAGTCCGCCAGATCAGAGGCAGAAGGGATGACCATGTGTTGTCTTGATAAGTTGGTCAATTTTCCTGTCCTGCTGGTTGTCAGGTAAAATGTATGGAGTAAAAAGTGCATTATTTTCTTTAGGAATGTAGTGAAGTAAAAGTAATCAAAAATATAAATAGTAAAGTACAGATACCACAAAAAACTACTTAAGTAGTACTTTGAAGTATTTTTTACTTAAGTACTTTACACCACTGCTCAATTCTCAAGGCTTAAAAATAATTATTTGGGGCCTCCTGAGTGGCGCAGTGGTCTTAAGGCACTGCTAGCTGTGCTCTCTAAAGATTATGGGTTCGAGTTCAGGCTCTGTCGCAGCCGGCCGAGACCGGGAGACCCATGGGGCGGTGCACAATTGGCCCAGTGTCATCTGGGTTAGTGGAGGGTTTGGCCGGCAGGGATGTCCTTGTCCCATCGCGCCAGGTACACGGTGTTTCCTCCAACACATTGGTGCAGCTGGCTTCTGATTTAAGTGGACATTGTGTCAAGAAGCAATGCGGCTTGGTTGGGTTGTGTTTCAGAGGACGCAAGGCTCTCGACCCTTCACCTCTCTCGAGTTTGTACGGGAGTTGCAGCGATGAGACAAGACTCTAACTACCAATTGGGGTGAAACAAAAAAATATAGAAATAAAAAATGTTTTCTTTAACCTGTCTTCTCCCCTTCATCTATGCTGATTGAAGTGGATTTAACAGGGAACGTCAATAAGGGATCATAGCATTCACCTGGTCAGTCTGTCATGGAAAGAGCAGGTGTTAATGTTTCTTATACTCAGTGTACTGTAGATTAAATATATTTGTAAGATAGGCTACTTTAATACAATAGTGTGTGTTCTTTGTCTTGTTGCTCGTTTTCTTGGCCCAAAAGAACAATAAACAAAGAGTGGTCTGACTGCCAGTGATTTTCCACCAAGGAGGATGATATCATTGGTTTCAGCTGGGGAGGAGGAGTGGCAGATGACTGATCGTGACCAGTAAGATGAACTGTTAGATCCCTGTGGATTAAACTCTCTTTGAGGATGTGAGACTGAGAGACTGAGACACTGTTGACCCAACAGCAGCAGAGGTTCAAATACCACCCTGAAGGCAGCATATATACACTCAGAGGAAACAGGGAGCTTTAATCAAGGAATTACAGGCATTCATTAGGCTAACTGAGACCATGAACAGCAGAAGTGCTAATGCATGGACAGCTAAATAGAGAGACGTGTAAGAGTATCACACATCCATTTGAAAAACATATTTTTGCCATGTGAACAGGCCATAAATGAGGTTGTGATTTGGTTTGGTTATTAACAACAACATGGGGATACTCTTAAATGTTTTCCCTGTCCACTTTCAGAACCACTGGAGCATTACTTTAATTAACGAGGAAGTGTTCATGTGTATTGTCTCAGTCCACATTTCCTGCTTGTCTTCATTAGAAATGAAATAGGCCTGAAATACTAGACTAGAGTTCCCTGAATTTGGCTCGCCTGAGGTTTTATTTGACCCTTCAAGTTTTCTGAGCAGAAATGTTTTGTTTTTGTTTTTTTAATTAGTTGGACATAAAAGACTGTAAGAACATGAGGATTTTAATTGAAGAAATCTGTTCAAGTATTCCCACGTATAATAGAGAGACACGTGATTGCATACAAATGTAAGCAAGGTTTGAAATTAGTATGTTTTAGTGAAAATTATATCTGTTTGGGATTCTTGCGGTCAATTTGCAGTCTACATATTATTTGTAACTTTGTTCCAGCCGCTCAATAAAAAATAGTCCCGGGGCTGAATCTAGTTGCGGATGCCTGCACTAGACCCTTCTCTGAGTCAGTCTTATCATGAGTGTGGGACATCATATGCACTGTTCCTTTTCTGTTGACCTGTTGTTTATTAGGACACAACTCAGACAGAAACCATGATCACGGCACACTTATGGCTGAGATTAGTGTACCTTGTTAACCCAAATGAGAGAAATGAGCACGTTTTGCCTCTCGGGATGTTTTCCTGTGAGTGGCTCACTGTGAGAGGCTTAGTGTTCATGTTTTAGTGTTTATTGACTCACCTCTTTCATGGCCAGTCCAGCAGTCAACACTACATCTGTTATTTTACATTTGAGTCATTTAGCAGATGCTCTTATCCAGGGCGACCTACGGGAGCAATTAGGGTTAAGTGCCTTGCTCAAGGGCACATCGGCATATTTTTTCATCTCGTCAGCTCGGGAATTCGGCTATTGGCCCAACGCTCTTAACCGCTAAGCTACCTCTCGCCCTTTATCCAGTCATTCATGGAATATCACTCATACCGACTCTTCTCATACCAAATCTCTACCATTGACTGTAAGTATTGAGTGGAATGTGTCAGTGTCACAGTGAGAATACACACAAAGCTAGAAGTGAAAATTAGAGTAAATAGTAAAAATGACCATTCATTTTTCTATATGTTTAAAAAGTATGAAGCAATTTGTTTGATTTAAAAGCGGTTTTACTGGATATGTCAGGCAAGTCACACTACTGTGGAAAATTGCAGAGGGGGAGTGGAGACAGTGAAGGATGATAGTGAAGGATGATAGAGAAAGATATAGAGACTTATGAGAAACTGATCCGGCCTGCTCCTTGGCTGCATCATCTGTAAAAAAGCCTTGCATCATCCAATCCCGTCCAATTTTTGAACAGATTATTAATAGGCCCCAGGGTTACATATGAGGCACTAAGCCCCAGGGATTCATGTTAGACAGTGAATTTTGAACTTTCAAGAAGACAACCATGTTTATTTATACCCTTTTAATGTGTGAGGACAATACAAATCAAATACATTCAACACAAGTTTATTATTTTCCACAGGAACTTTATTTGTTGATTTCTTTCTAAAAAATAAAATCTGTAAAAATAGCATTATATATATATATTTCTCTAAGAAAAAGAAACAAATCTCTTCTCAATAGTCTACCTGATTCTCAGAGATATATACAATAGCCCTCCATTAATCAGACTCGGAACAGGGGATGGTTAGCTAAGCCTACATTTGCAAAATAAAAACCACCACGTCTGAAAATCACATGTCAATCTTCATAGATCGGCTATTGATTTGCTTTAGCATTGCACACGAAGACACATTTGGTATGAATAGGTTTCTATGAAATACAGTACGAGCTCAAATCAGATAAAATTATAAGCCATTTAAAAATACAGCAACAAATTCATGAATATATAAAAAGGGTAAAAAAAAAAAAAAAGGGTAAACAAAAGATTTTAAAAAAACAGCTGGGCTCGTGTGGTTTAATCACCAAGTTAACAAAGTAGCTTACTGAACAATTTCACAACAATAACCTTGAAAGAAAAAAAAAAACATTCAGTCAAACACCGTGAGAAAATCCAAACAGTAGCTAGACTAATCATACACAACACATTATGAAAATGTAACCATGAGCATTAATTGATATGTTCAATTCTTTGCAACGCTACAATACAGTGCAAAAAAACAAAAAAATCTATTCTCATGTCAATTGTCAAACATATTTACATTTTTATATTTAACAATCTACTCTACAGCAACTCACCTAGGTATTCTTAAGAATTGTAAATGAAAAGTAACTGTCCAAACATGAAAACAAAAATATTTTTGTAAAAACTCAAAGCATTTGCAACCACCATATATATCCACACCACATTTGCAAACAATGTATAAAGCTAATAGGAATAAAAATACAAAAAAATCTCAACACTTCAGGAGTTTTATTCCCCATCTAATGGTGGTAGAGTGTGATGCTTTAGTGTCACTATACGGTGGCACCTGCATAACACTGCATAGTCCCTGCATAACTTCCAGTTGGTCCTCTGTAGCTCAGTTGGTAGAGCATAGCGCTTGCGACGCCAGGATATTGGGTTCAATTCCCAGGCCCACCAATTTGTAAAATGTTTGCATGATCATGGGTTGCTTTGGATAAAAGTGTCTGCTAAATGGCATATACAGTGCCATCAGAAAGGATTCAGAACCTGTAACTTTTTCCAAATTGTGTTACTTTACAGCCTTAATCTAAAATGTATTAAATTAAAATGGTAAAAATCCTCAATCTACACACAATACCCCATAACAAAGTAAAATATAAAAAACAGAAATACCTTAAGTATTCAGACCTTTTGCTATGAGACTCGAAATTGAGCTCAGGTGCATCCTGTTTCCATTGATCATCCTTGAGATGTTTCTACAACGTGATTGGAGTCCACCAATGGTAAATTCAAGTAATTGGACATGATTTGGAAAGGCAGACACGTCTATAAAAAAGGACCCACAGTTGACAGTGTAAGTCAAAGCAAAAACCATGCCATGAGGTGGAAGGAATTGCTAATAGAGCTCAGAGACAGGATTGTGTCAAGGTACAGATCTAGGTTAAGGGTACCAAAACATTTCTGCAGCATTGAAGGTCCCCAAGAACAGTGGTTTGGAACCACTCTTCCTAAAGCTGGCCTGACCAAACTGAGGAATCGGGGGAGATAGGCCTTGGTCTGGGAGGTGAAAAAGAACCCGATGGCCACTCTCACAGAGCTCCAGAGTTCCTCTGTGGAGATGGGGGAACCTTCCAGAAGGACAACCATCTCTGCAGCACTCCACCAATCAGGCCTTTATGGTAGAGTGGCCAGACGGATGCCACTCCTCAGTAAAAAGGCACATGACAGCCCGCTTGGAGTTTGCCAAAAAGCACCTAAAGGACTCAGACCATGAGAAAGAAGATTCTCTGGTCTGATGAAACGAAGATTGAACTCTTTGGCCTGAATGCCAAGTGTCACATCTGGAGGAAACCTGGCACTATCCCTACGGTGAAGCATGGTGGTGGCAGCATCATGCTGTGGGGATGTTTTTCAGCGGCAGGAACAGGGAGACTAGTCAGGATCAAGGGAAAGATGAACGGAGAAAAGTACAGACAGAGATCGATGAAAACCTGCTCCAGAAGACCTCAGACTGGGTCAAAGATTCACCTTACAACAGAACAACGACCCTAAGCACACAGCCAAGACAACGCAGGAGTGGCTTCGGAAAAGTCTCTGAATGTCCTTGAGTGGCCCAGCCAGAGCCCGGACTTGAACATCTCTGGAGAGACCTGAAAATAGCTGTAAATCAACGCTCCCCATCCAACCTGACAGAGCTTGAGAGGATCTGCAGAGAAGAATGGGGAGAAACTTCCCAAATACAAAGTGTGCCAAACTCGTAGCATCATACCCAAGAATACTCGAGGCTGTAATCGCTGCCTAAGGTGATTCAACAAAGTACTGAGTAAAGGGTCTGAATACTTACGCAAATGTGATCTTTCATTTTTTTATTCATTTGTTTAGAATTTTTTTCTTCAAAAACCTGTTTCCTTCGTCATTATGGGGAATTGTGTGTAGATAGAGGAAAAAAATAATTTATGAATAATTTAGAATAAGGCTGTTACCTAACAAATGTGGAAAAAGTCAAGAAGTCTGAATACTTTCCGTAGGCACTGTATTATATATTATAACAAAAAGGCCTTGAGCAGGTTTCTTAAAATTGGCCTACAAAAAATAAAAATAAAAAAATCACAAAAGGGTTTTGGAATAACACAGAAGCAGATTAATAATCTCTAATATAAACAAGGAATTCATACTTCATCTTATTCACATATGCTGATAAGCATATCTAGTAATCATACAGTAGCATAGAAGTATATGGAGAATCTGAAGAGCACTATTAGGAGACCACAAAGTGCTTTGGAGTTTGATTATTTTAATGTAACAAGGGGGAGAAGCTTCAATCATTTTGAAAGAATGACTTCAAAAAGCTCAGTGAATCATTTTTCGAAAGATGCACTGTAAATTCTTCAGATTCACATCAAATCTCAGAAAATTGTAACTGTGCCTTTGAAACAATCCCCAACAACCCCTAATTTGGTCCAGTCTATAGAGAGAAGTAGACAAACAGGAATATTCCCAACGAGCAGACCAGAAACAGCCCACTGTTGAGCAGCAGTTTGGTTCTGGGTGGCTCATACAGCATCTCTATGATGGCTCTCTCATCCTCTTCTGTCCTTTTGGGATGGGCATTGTATGCTGCTTCTTTAAACCCACAGAACCACTCCAACAGATGCATGCCCCTCCCACCCTCCCCACAACAACCTTCCTCTGTATGCATGAGCCCTGCGTGACTATTATCAAACTGGTTGGTGGGCGTTGCTGGAGACGTTCCTGGGGTTGTCTCTGAGCTGGGGGTCGCAGGTTCATGGTCATTAGGCGGCGTTAGCAACGTGACGTCCTCCCCCTCTAGACACCTAGCTCTACAAATGTCTGGGGGCAGATCCTTATAGAGGTCTCCATTCCCATTCAACTGCACAGGGCTCTTATCTGTCAGCTTGTACATCTCCTCACGGTCTTTGGGGGGAAGCTTTCCAATGTTACGCAGGCCCCATAATGTGGTGGTGCGAATCTGCTCCTCATCCGGAGGAGGGGTGCAGAGACTGACGACCACAGCCACCAGTCCAGATACCCAGAACAGCCCAGCAGCCACATACATGTAGTGGACATGTGTGATGAAGAAAGGCCTGTCGTCTGGCTGGTCACAGGGAGGCTCGCGATAAATAAACGCCAGAATCAGCCGGGTGGTGCCCAGCACGAATCCGGTCATACCGCCCCAGAATGCACCTCTTTCATTGCAACGCTTCCAGAACACGCCCAGCATGAAGAGGGCGGCGATGGGCGGGGTGAGGTATCCAGCTACTTCCTGTATGTAGAGATACATCTGGCCACCCTGCATCTCGATGATGACAGGGATCCAGGCGATACTGATGACCACCATGAACACCACGAACAGCCGGCCCACCAACAGTAGCTCTTTTTGGGATGCACTACGCCTTGCGCTCTGGTAGATGTCCAGGGTGAAGATGGTGCTAGCACTGTTAAAGATGGAGTCCAGATCACTCATGAGAGCTGCAATCATCACAGCCATCATCAGCCCTCGCAATCCCATGGGCATCACTGACATGACAAGCCGCGGATACGCGATATTGGAGCAACCCGCCTTAGAGCCGCAAACAGCCAGGCAGTGCTCTGGCCCGATGCAGGCAATCTCATCTGCAAACAGGATCCGGGAGATCATCCCGGGGATGACGATAATGAACATGGGCAGGACCTTCAGGAAGCCAGCCATCAGCGTGGAGCCCTTGGCATGGGCAATGTTCTTAGCAGCCAGCACCCTCTGGACGATGACCTGGTCGGCACACCAGTACCAGATGGAGGCTGGGGTTTGGCCCAGAAGAAAGCCAGGCCAGGGGATATCCTCATCCAGCGGGCCCCGGAGGAGCCGCAGGGAATCTGGCTTGGGCTCAATGCGGCAGGAAGCCGAGTAGGTGAAGTTCCCACTGGCCAGGATAGCTGTTACATTTGGGACAGCTAGCATGTACTTGGTCCGAACCCCTTCAAGACCGCCGACCTTGATCAGGCTGATGATGGTCAGGCTGAGCGCTCCACCGATCATCAGCACGGCCTGGAGGGTGTCCGTGTACATGACTGCGACCAGGCCACCAGTGACTGTAAGCACTGCGGTCATACTGATGAGCAGGATGATGGACAGATAGAGGTTCCAGCCCAACGACTCCTGGATGAAAAGCGCCCCGGCGTATAAGTCCACAGAGATCTTGGTGAAGATATAGAGCAGCACAGAAAGGGCAGCAAAGTACACCTTTAGCCTATTGCCTCCGTAGCGTTTGGAGAGGTACTCCGGCATGGTGTACACCCCAGAGTGGATATACACAGGTATGAACACCCAGCCCAGCAGCTGCAGCAGGAGAAGAGCGTTAAACTCCCATGCTCCCACAGCAAAGCCACTGGCTGCTCCCGACCCCGCCAGGCCTATGAAGTGTTCACTGCCAATGTTACTGACAAACAGCGACGCTCCGATCACCACCCATGTCATGGAGCGTCCCGCCAGGAAGTATCCACTAACTGTGCTGCGGTTGGCCTTCCACATGGCGAAGAACCCGATGCCCAGCACCAGGATGAAGTACAGAGCCACCACAGCTATGTCCGCTGCCTCCATGACACCTGTACCCATACTCATTGCGAGTGCTAAACAGAACTACTCGAAAAACTGAAAAGTCAAGGTTTAAAGTAACAGAAGGGCAATAAAAACACTATCCTTTGGTTTGCTGTCTACATGGACGCTGTAGTATCCACCATCTGGTCAAATTCACTAGGGGTGTGTGCGTTCGGAGGAGAATCTACCAGCACTGAGGACGCTCCAGTTTTAAAGGAGGATGCTGCAGGCCTCCAGTCTAGTATAGCCTAGAATTTACATTCCTGCAAGACAGCAAGGACAAAACACTTGATTAGAGCCCTTGTTCGACAGGAAGTGAGAAAGGTGACACATTTATGCAAGACCTCTGAGGCAAAATATCTGAGAAAACAAAAATTAATCTGATTTTACTGGTCACATACACATGGTTAGCAGATGTTATTGTGAGTGTAGCGAAATGCTTGTGCTTCTAGCTTCCACAACATATACATAATACACACAAATCTAAGTAAAGGAATGGAATAAGAATATATAAATATATGGAGGAGCAATGACAGAGTATAAATACAGTATATACACATATGAGATGAGTAATGCAAGACATGTAAACATTATTAGTGACTAGTGTTGCATTTATAAAGTGGCCAATGATTTCAAGTCTGTATGTAGGCAGCAGCCTCTGTGCTAGTGATGGCTGGTTAACAGTCTGATAGCCTTGAGATAGAAGCTGTTTTTCACTCTCTTGGTCCCAGCTTTGATGCACCTGTACTGACCTCGCCTTCTGGAGGGTAGCGGGGTGAACAGGCAGTGGCTTGGGTGGTTGTTGTCCTTGATCTTTTTGACCTTTCTGTGACATTGTGTGCTGTAGGTGTCCTGGAGGGCAGGTAGTTTGACCCCAGTGATGCGTTGGCAGACTGCACCACCCTCTGGAGAGCCCTGCGGTTGAAGGCGGTGCAGTTGCCGTATCAGTCGGTGATACAGCATGACAAGATGCTCTTAATTGTGCATCTGTAAAGGTTTGTGAGGGTTTTAAGTGACAAGCCAAATTTCTTCGGCCTCCTGAACATTTCCACCTTCTCCACTGCTGTCCCGTCGATGTGGATATGGGGGTGCTCCCACGATCATCTCCTTTGTTTTGTTGAAGTTATTTTTCTGACACCACACTCCGAGAGCCCTCACCACCTCCCTGTAGGCTGTCTCGTTGTTGGTAATAAAGCCTACTACTGTTGTGTCATCTGCAAACTTGATGATTAAGCTGGAGGCATGCATGGCCATGTAGTCATGGGTGAACAGGGAGTACAGGAGGGGGCTGAGCACGCACCCTTGTGGTGAAGGTAGGAAACAACATCTCCACTTTACTGATCCTCAACACTGGGGCACCACCTGTGGGTGGCCTGTCAGGAAGTCCAGGATCAAACTGCACAGGGTGGGGTTGAGACCCAGGGCATCAAGCTTAATGATGAGCTTGGAGGGTATTATGATGTTGAATGCTGAGTTGTAGTCAATGAACAGCATTCTTACATAGGTGTTCCTCTTGTCCAGATGAGATAGGGCAGTGTGCAGGCAATTGCATTGTCTGTGGACCTATTGGGGCGGTAAGCGAATTGAAGTGGGTTTAGGTGAAGTGACCGGTAAGGTGGAGGTGATATGATCCTTGACTAGTCTATCAAAGCACTTCATGATGACAGAAGTGAGCGCTACAGGGCGATAGTCATTTAGTTCAGTTACCTTTGCATTGTTGGGTACAGGAAAAATGGTGGCCATCTTGAAGCATGTGGTGACAGCAGACTGGGATAGGGATAGATTGAATATGTCCGTAAATACACCAGCCAGCTGGTCTGTGCATGCTCTGAGGATGCAGCTAGGGATGCCATCAAGGCCGACAGCCTTGCGAGGGTTACCACGTTTAAAAGTCTTACTCATATTGGCCACAGAGAAGGAGAGCCCACAGTCCTTGGTAGCGGGTGGCGTCATTGACACTCTTATCCTCAAAGCGGCCAAAGAAGGTGTTTAGTTTGTCTGGAAGCAAGATGTCGGTGTCTGTGACGTGGCTGGTTTTCCTTTTGTATTCCGGGATTGTCTGTAGACCACATACGTGTCTGAGCCATTGAATTGCCATTCGACTTCGTCTCTAAACTCACATTTTGCTTGCCTTGTGGAGGGAATAACTAGACTGTCATTATTTGGCCATATTCCCAGTCGCCTTTCCATGGTTAAATGCAGTGGTTCGCACTTTCAGTTTTACGCAAATGTCGCCATCTTTCCACGGTTTCTGGTTAGGGTAGGTTTAAATAGTCACAGTGGGTACAATATCTCATATACACTTCCTCAAACTCACTCACCAAATCAGCGTATATGCCGATATGTTACCCAGAACAAAGGAGGGCGTGTCCTGCGTTGCATATAATCGATGCGGTGCGTATTGTTGCTCCAATGTGTACCTAACCATAAACATCAATGCCTTTCTTAAAAATCTATATATTTTTAAACCTGCATATTTAGCTAAAAGAAATCCAGGTTAGCAGGCAATATTAACCAGGTGAAATTGTGTCACTTCTCTTGCTTTCATTGCACGCAGAGTCAGTGTATATGCAACAGTTTGGGCCGCCTAATTTGCCAGACTTTTACGTAATTATGACATTACATTGAAGGTTGTGCAATGTAACAGGAATATTTAGACTTATTGCCACCTGTTAGATAAAATAGGGAACGGTTCCGTATTTCACTGAAAGAATAAACGTCTTGTTTTCGAGATGATAGTTTCCGGATTTGACCATATTAATGACCTAAGACTCGTATTTCTGTGTGTTATTATGTTATAACTAAGTCTATGATTTGATAGAGCAGTCTGACTGAGCGATGGTAGGCACCAGCAGGCTCGTAAGCATTCATTCAAACAGCACTTTTGTGCGTTTGCCAGCAACTGTTTATGACTTCAAGCCTATCAACTCCTGAGATTAGGCTGGTGTAACCAATGTGAAATGGCTAGCTAGTTAGCGGGGTGCGCGCTAATAGCGTTTCAAACGTCACTCGCTCTGAGACTTGGAGTAGTTGTTCCCCTTGCTCTGCAAGGGCCGCGGTTTTTGTGGAGCAATGGGTAACGCTGCTTCGAGGGTGGCTGTTGTCGTTGTGTTGCTGGTTCGAGCGAGGAGAGGGACGGAAGCTATACTGTTACACTGGCAATACTAAAGTGCCTATAAGAACATCCAATAGTCAAAGGTTAATGAAATACAAATGGTATAGAGAGAAATGGTCCTATAATTCCTATAATAACTACAACCTAAAACTTCTTACCTGAGAATATTGAAGACTCATGTTAAAAGGAACCACCAGCTTTCATATGTTCTCACGTTCTGAGCAAGGAACTTAAACATTAGCTTTCTTACATGGCACATATTGCATTTTTACTTTCTTCTCCAACACTTTGTTTTTGCATTATTTAAACCAAATCGAACATGTTTCATTATTTATTTGAGGCTAAATTGATTTTATTAATGTATTATATGAAGTTATAATAAGTGGTCATTCAGTATTGTTGTAATTGTCATTATTACAAATAAAAATCGTCTTCTGATTAATCGGTATCGGCTTTTTTTGGTCATCCAATAACCGGTATCGACGTTGAAAAATCATAATCGGTCGACCTCTATTCAAGACCCTAAAATAATCTGTAACTGTGTATTCTTTTCATGAAAATATGTATAAATCCAATTGTAACTAGATTGAATGTGAACATTTGTGAAACATGTCCATGTTCCAATTATTTCTGATGAGTTTAAATCCATATGTGAAGATAAGTTTTCTATACTAGAGATTAGTGGTCTTTCTGTGGAATTTTATTTTCACTTTTGGGATCATTTAGAGGGACCAGTATTCAACATGTTCCAAGAATGCCTAGCTATGGGTGAGATAAATGATTACTACCACGAAATACGGAGTTATTTCCTTAACACCAAAACCTGATAAAGATCCCCTTTTCATATATAATTTGAGACATATTACATTATTAAATATAAATTGATAACTTTAGCATATGTTAATAGACTTAAAATGGGCCAAAACCACCTTAACTAAAACCCAAACTGGTTTCATGAAAAGTCTGTAACATTAGGTTAGTTTCAGACTTGATTACGCTGATTCAATTGACTCAGAGGCTATTATTTTATTCCTCGACTTTTGTAATAACTTGATACAATAGAACACAAATTCCTAAAACATTCGTTGTAAACTTTTGGTTTTGGGCCTAGCTTTGTCTCTGTTATCAATATGTTTTATAAAGATATTAATATTTCTTATTTCTTATATAATTACTTGTAACATTTAAAATATTTAATATTCACCATTGTGCACCCCAGGGTTGCCCGATTTCAGCGCTCTTATTCCTTTTAATCGCATTTTAAACAAACCTGAATTAAAAGGTATTTCAGGTTTCAGATACAGTGCTATTTCTAAAAGTTGCTATTAAACTTATTATCAAATCATTCTCTTCAGCTTCTGGTCTGGAACATAATTTAAATATTATCCACATGTAACTCAAATTACCAATCTATTGAGAATATTCCAGTGAAAGACACTGATATCCACATGTAACTCAAATTACCAATCTATTGAGAATATTCCAGTGAAAGACACTGATATCCACATGTAACTCAAATTACCAATCTATTGAGAATATTCCAGTGAAAGACACTGATATCCACATGTAACTCAAATTACCAATCTATTGAGAATATTCCAGTGAAAGACACTGATATCCACATGTAACTCAAATTACCAATCTATTGAGAATATTCCAGTGAAAGACACTGATATCCACATGTAACTCAAATTACCAATCTATTGAGAATATTCCAGTGAAAGACACTGATATCCACATGTAACTCAAATTACCAATCTATTGAGAATATTCCAGTGAAAGACACTGATATCCACATGTAACTCAAATTACCAATCTATTGAGAATATTCCAGTGAAAGACACTGAAATATTTAGGGGAGCACATGGTGAAAAACCATATTGTCCGTCAACATCTCAATTTCAGTCAAGAGATGAAAGACAAAAGAATCCATCTTTAATAACTGGCTCCAGCATGACGTCTATTGGAAGGGTTTTATTGTCAGAAGAGGGTCTGTCACGTTGTCTTCTCTGCTCTATCCCTATTTGTAGCTGATCAAACCAGCCTGAAATCAACAAACCTTTCCTAGACATTATATAGAAACATGTAAGAAATCAATAATATCAAACAAAAAGACCTGATGGTGGGCTTGAAGCACTAGATTGAATTGATATCAACAATATCTTTAAAGTAAACTGGATTTTAAAAAAAGATCCATGCTTAGCTCTGAATCTATAGGGATACTTAATTCCATCAAATTTTTATGAAAATGGTTTGTCTTCAATTTGTGGAAGTGCAACTACTCTCCAGCAAAATTACCCATCAAACTGTCCAAATTTCATGAACAAGCCCTTTCTAGCTTGAAAGTATGTTATATCCACAACTTACCCCCACACAAAACACTTCTGTGGAACAACAAAGATATTGTTGTTAAAAAACAAGTATTTGTTCTTCCCGAAGTGGTTTGAAATAAATATTATATTTGTGCTTGATTTATTTGAAAAAGGAAATACTCTTATGGAAAGTTATTGGAAACATATATACATTATAAAGAATTTAATTCTATATGCAAAGAAATACCTTTAGGATTTACTCAATTAATGAAATATCATTTGTATTTTGGAGAACATGTCACGATTGATGCACAACTTGTTAGAAGGTTCCCCCTGCTGGACAACAAATGTAATAATACATTCTTAAGATAACTTTTTAACTCCAAGAACAAGATCTCTCCTCGAGGGAAATTCTTCTGAAATGCATATATTACCGAAATTTAATGGAAGAAGGTTTGGTTTCTCCCTCACAAATTTTGTAGATAAAATAAAGTAAAAGAAATTAACTTTAAAATCTTGCACAAAACATACCCTTGCAATAACTTCATGGCTTTAGAGGACATATGCCTTTTCTGTGATAAAGGGGAAACTATTATACACATGTTTTATGAGTGTGACTCTGAAGTTGTTTTGGAGCAAGTAATTACATTTTTTATTTCATTAATAAGACATTTACAATGAAATACGTAATATGATATTATTAAAATAAAAACAAAACTACTGAATTAGTTGTTAATTTCTTCATTATCTGGTAAATGTGACATACACAAAAACAAATATTTGAAATGTGCAATACATTTTTACTTTGTATTAATTTTATTCTTACAACTCTATCATAGGTTTATACAATTGTAACCCCAGACCTTTTTTAAAAACTTTAGTTATTTTATGTTTCTTTAGAGAAAATATACAAACAGTGATGTTCTTTTTTTTTTGTTATTGTAATTTGAAATGTAATAAACACATTTTCAATCATGACTGATGGATTATGATTACATCATCCCCCGACCATTGCAGCTGAAGTCATTATCCCGAGTCAAGTTTGCAAATGATTTACTAGACAATATGATATCTTAGATGGCTATTTCTCTGGTCAGTTTTAGCATCATCAACATCTCAACATCACTTAGTATCAACCAACCTCAAACATGACCGGCCTCAATATCTTACTCTAACAGAACTGTAAGAGAAATGTCATGATCCAACAACATGCTCCCAGACAATCACTCTTCTTGTCCACCGGCACACAGCGGTCATTCTTCCCGCCTGTAGTTTACATATTTAGTGATTTCAGCCCTCAATACGTGCTGGCATAAACCCAACCGTCCGCCCTATCCCTGCCCCTTGCACTAAAATAACTCTTTGTTTGTCTCTTCAGCTCCGTGTTCATTGGACTACATGTCGCCAGCAGACCCTTCTAAAACAACAAAAACAGTTGTTCAATGGAACAGAAACGTTTGCATATGACCTGGCCAAAGTTATGCTATACTACAAATCAATTGAGGGTAGAGAAGACGGTTCCAATGCCTTCACTGTCTTAGAAACACTCGAAAGCTTTAATACTTTATTACTTGTTATGAGCATGTATGAGAATTTAGAACGTCTTATGTTATTTAAAAATACGCTATAACGCATGTGATGTAGTAATATCAATATATTGTAAGACTTGTATTACTATCATTACATGGTGGTGTGCATAGATAGGCTACCCATACAGCTGTCAGCCACAAGGTGACATTTTCTAGACAAGATGCCCCCTGATGATAAAAAGGGACTCGGGAGCTGACCGTTTAAGATACTGTATCAACATGAAACTATACCGGAGATATGGGATCAGGGCATTGTTGTCAAAGCACCATGAAGACATGTGGCACGCACCACAACCAATGATACAGCGGCAAAGGAATATTCTAGAAAGAAAGCACACGCATTGTCCCCATTTCCAAGGAGGGTGTGTAGCCTCGTAGTATTGAGCAAAATGTGTGGTTGAATTCGTCAAAAAGAATAGTCTTTGACCCTGACCTAGTAGCCTACATTAATTCCATGCATTCTGGGTTCAATAAAATAGTGAATCAAGTGCTCGACCTGCTTTTTCTTTTCTCCTTCGCTTGTCTATTCTCTACTTTTTTAGCACCCATTACCGCATTCTCCAGGCTACAATTGAAAACGGTCTGTCATCACAAAAATGCACACTCACCATTCCCATTACGCTATATTGTAGCTACTGACTACATCAATCCACAAGTTGAGGATTTGACTGTGAGCCTGCTTCTCTAGCGACAGTGGATATGTGTATCTTCCGGCGTCAGTCCTTCCGATGTAGCGATAATTCGTATTTTGTCCTCCCGTATGCTCTGTTCTCGAGCAGTTAAGTGTAATAGCACACAGGTGACTGAATAGGACAAGGTAGGCTAGGCTTTATAAGCATCGACTACGCTTCTTCCCCCTATGCCACGCCCTACACGTGTGACGTTTCGGATGGCTTCGGTCGCAACACGCACATTGGTTTTGTTCTAATTTTAAAATACCGTATTGTTTTGAGGAACAAGCTACTTTTGCGTACTACTGTAAATTAACCTTTGTTTTTGTTTTTAAACAGGAGATTGGTTTGCCTCATGACGTTCAACCTGTTAGCCTACTTGGGTGGAAATTGCCAGAAAGAAACCTCACTTTGCCTAATTAACTGACTGGGCAGGAGATCCTGCTGGTTAATCAGCTTTAACAGTTGCATAATAACAGAACAATCTGGAAACTCACACTATTGGATATATGCACTTTTAAAACCCTTGTCATCTTCCTTCAAGGTGTTAAACTTTTCAGAAATGTGCATCATTAAGCCTAGTCCTATTGCACAGGTGTCTGATGTCACAAGTGTCACAAGTCCGGCAATGTGACCCCACTCCACCCTCCAAACAGGCTACAACTCGTGGATCTATCTAGAATGCAATGGCATAGCCTAATATGGGGAGATATTTGACATTGCTTTTATGTTTAATTATTAAAGTTATTTATAGTCTCAATAACACAATGCAGTGACCGCTGGGTCTTCCATTCAGTGCTTCCATCGTTTACATCAATTTACATTGTGACTTCCATGTAAATTGGCTTCAATTAGGCTTCAATAGTAGGCTTCAATAGCCTACTTGGCCACAGAGGTAGTCCTATATCAGCTAGTAGGCTAGCCTAGAAGAGACCTGGATACGATACACAACCATTTCAATACGCAATAACATCTGCTAGATATGTGTATGTGACCAATACAATTTGATTTGATTTGGAGGAATTTATAGAAGATGAAGTCAGTGAATAGCTCCTGTCATTCTCTCTGATAAATAGGCTCTGTCTGTCTGATGTAGGAAGAGACACATTTAAGACTACCAAAATTATTCCTCCATCTCAATAGGTGGCCTACTGTACATGCAAGGATAAACCCTTCAGTTCTGCACACACATAAGTGACAATAGGCATTTGTTTTAGTATGGTGGAAGGTGCACAAGATGGGTCTGGAGAAACCACCAAGGCTGTGTCACTGCTCACCCGTGAGAATGTAGGAGGAGCACAATGAAATGCAAATGCCTCAACAATGGGCATCAATCTACACAGACACTGTAAACTACACACTGACACAATGGCACAGTATCTTCATACAGGTGATGCTGGGACAACCAGGCCTGTGTCAATACATACCTGAGGTGATATCAGCAAAAGTGCACTTAGAAGCGTTATATAAAGCTGAGCTCATGTTTTAATAAAATAGGCCTAATATTGAAACTTGAGAACCTGATAAGTACTATAATTGGCTTTGATTTAAAAAAAATAATAATTCAAATGACATCAAAATCAAATCAAATGGTATTGGTCTCATGCACATAGCAGATGTGATTGCGGGTGTAGAGAAATGCTGCCCCCACACGTTAATCCACGCAACTAAATTGTTTGCTTGTCTGCTGACGAGGTCAGTGAATTTCCACTTCCTAATTTTTTTAGGTCGAGGAAATACAATTCCGCCTATTGACACATGAACTACGTTTCCCGTAATGCTTCTCGTTTCTGAATTTACATTACGTACTGTCATGCGCAGAAGTTTTGACCTACACAGTCGCAGGAGAACATGGCAGCTTTAGGACTCGGACTGCAGGTATGACTTTCTAAAAAAACAAGAATGTTATACGATCTATGGCTCTGTTTTTAATTTGAGAATGTATTTAGATTATTAACCAGGACAAAACAGATCAATGTGCATTGTTTTGATATCGCGCAGAATGTGTTTCAACACAGTATACGCGAGGCCTTGCATGCTGGCATGAACTTGACAAGCCCGCTGGCATGCTAACGACAGCCGGCTAACTTCATCAACATTGTTAGGTACCTGGCTGGATAGCTGTCTACGTTTGTTGGGCATTTTCCTAAGACCCGATGGCATTACTGTTAAATATTGTCCAACGTCCTTAAGACGGAGGTATTATTATCGCTACATAACTTTATTGTAGAAAATGTGGTCAAGCTAACCATTTTTTTTATTATTATTATTATTTAAAAAATGTTTTAACAACAAATCAATACAGAAAGTACATGAGGGAACACAAGTACATATAGACTACATACAATGGACAATCGAGCTAGGGGGTACAATATCCCATTACAATTACACAAGGACCTTAAGGGACATACATACACTTACAATTCTAACAGCTTTTTTGTTAGAGTATTTAACTGTATTAAAATACAGTTCAATGTCTTTTTGTAGGGTAAGAATTAATTTTTTTGTTTGTAAATTTACATTTGTGTATATGAAATTTGGCCAAAAGAATAATGAAATGAATTACATAATGTTTCAGCTTATTTCTATCGTATGTAAAAAAAAATCCAACCAGTACATCTCTCCACAATAGTGTAAAATCTTCATAAATGTGTTCAATTATAAATCTACTGATGTCTTGCCACAGTGTTATTACATGAATACAATGCCAAAGTGGTCAAGCTAACTTCCTACGGCACTCCAAACGTCACTTATGAAGATCGTAATCAACCAATGACTATCTCTTCCCTTCTGCAGGTGCGTCAGTTCAGCACTTCAGTTCTTCGACAAGCTTTGATTAGGGTAAGAATGAATTAAGTACTCCTCTGATCAGTGTAATATTAAGTCAATGACGACTCGTGTGCTTTGGTAATGATGTTAACGCACGCCACAGCTTGAGTAATGTCATTGGCTCTGTGATTCAAGTACATGGTTGTTTTATAGCTTATTTTTGTGTCCGTTTTCTATTCTAGCCCCCTATCGACGTGTATGGGGTCGGAGGCCGCTATGCCACAGCCCTGTTCTCTGCTGCCAGCAAGCAGAAGAAACTAGAACAAGTAGAGAAGGAGATGGGCACGTTGTCAGTAAGTTATCCACTGCACCTCTCTCTCCTGTCTTCGTCCTCAGTCTGGCCACAAGTGTGTAATGTATATACACTATATTATCTTGGGCAGGGCTATTCAACTCTTACCCTACGAGGTACGGAGCCTGTTGGTTTTCTGTTCTACCTTATGATTAATTGTACCCACCTGGTTTCCCAGGTCTTAATCAGTCCCATATTGAGGGGGGGAGGGGGGGGGGGGATTACGCAGTGGAGCTGGGTTCACGGTCCAGAGTTGAGTTTGAGGGAACTGTGTTTACCTTTATTTAACTAGGCAAGTCAGTTAAGAACAAATTCTTATTTACAATGCCGGCCTATACCGGCCAAACACAGACGATGCTGGGTCAATTGTGCGCCGCCCTATGGGACTCCCAATCACTGCCAGTTGTGGGAAACCATACATTTGTCTGTTTGGCACTGTCTGTGGCCACAATATACTTTTTGACCAGCTTCCTTTCTCTTTCTTTCTTTTCCTTCTCCGTCAGTCTCTGATCAAGGACCCCAAGCTGTCCAGTATCGTGATGAACCCCCATGTCAAGCGCAGCCTCAAGCTGAAGTACTTCGGTGCCGCCATGACTAAGGCAAATCTCTCCCCAATCACAGTTAACCTCATCAGTGAGTTGCCCAGTCTTACTAAGTTATACTGCACATGCCACTCTTGTTCTGGAGACTGTTGTTCTGGACACTGCTGTTGTGTAAGAAAATGAAATGGGGCAGGTTTGTGGAGGATAACGTTGTTGTTCTGCTGTCAAGACTCATCTACCAAACTACTGCTTGTCTTCCTTTCCGTGTTTTCTGTCCCTCTTGACCGTTTGAAATGTTAAAATGGAAAAATCAATATAGATGTCACGCCATACCTTTTGATCGGCTAGTTGTAATCATGAATATGAAGTAAATGTCAGCTAAGAGCATTTGCTGCTCACAAGTGATCTTAATTAGATAGTGATGCAAATGAGATTAGAAAAGAGTCCTTTAAGAGTATTTTGGCTATTGTTATGAGAACATTATCACCCGTACTAATGTTAGTTCATGCAAATGAGGATGCAAATGCAATTAGTGAAAATGTTAGTTACTTGTGTCTACTGGCTAGCCTAATGTGGTTTCATTGTCCTCCTCTCTCCTCTTTTAGCTGTGTTGGCAGATAATGGCCGCCTGACCCTGACCGCAGATGTCATTGGTGCCTTTGCAAAAATGATGAGCGCTCACCGTGGCGAGGTCATCTGCACTGTCACCACAGCACATGTACGGTGACACACATACACACACTTGTTGTATATGGGATGGGTTCTCAGTGGGGTCGTACTACAGGGGTTCCATGGCCCAGATCACAAAATATATACCGTACCAGTCAAAAGTTTGGAAACACCTACTCATTCCAGGGTTTTTCTTTATTTTTTACTCATTTCTACATTGTAGAATAATAGTGAAGACATCACAACTATGAAATAACACACATGGAATCATGTAGTAACCAAAAAAGTGTTAAATCAAAATATATTTGAGATTCTTCAAAGTATCCAACCTTTGCCTTGATGACGGCTTTGTACACTTTTATCATTCTCGCATTTACTTACTTTTTTAAAATGAATATTACTAACAACAGATTAAACACATTTTTGTCCATGCAATCTGTGCAATATTTTGAGGGTACAACACAATACATTGTAATGTTATTAGGCCTAATCTACAATTATTTTATGCCAATGCAGCTGTTTCTATCACAATATCAAATGTCATTTCTGGGTAACAATTAAGGACGTTACTGTGATTGTTTTTAATTAAAATGGTCAAAAAGAAACAAATAGCTTCTTAGAATATAGCACTGGGGGGGCACTGAGCAAATATCAGGTCTGCTGAGTGCAAACTTAAACGTTGTGAAAATTCTGTGGAACTTCTGGCGCACGTTTGTGAACACTGAGGCTGTACCCGCTTTAAATTCGTTTTCACAATGGCCATGTAGGCTACTGTGGCTATTTGATCATAATGTCGGCCTAACATTTTAACATGGATATAGCTGTTCTATTTCAGCCTACAGTAGCAGCCAATGTCTGGTGTTCAATGTAGGCCTACATTGCATGAGAAGAAGAAACATGCAGGGCTTGACAGTAACCTGTTTATCCACTTGATCTTCAGACAAGGTGACTGAAAATTTTGTTTGATGCAAGAAACCACTTTACAAAATAAAATTCATTATTATTCCCATTACATTATTAGAGAATCAGACAAATTATGCTACCTATTGGCTACTTAGGCTTGCCTACTTAGGCTTGAATAAACTATCTCAAAATACAGCACTTCCCCTTTAAGACAAAAAAAACCCTCTTTACCTGACTCGCTTTTCTAGAACTGTACACGTTTTGTGCTCTTGTAGGAAGCAATCACGACCCTATTGCTGATTTATAACTGGGTTAATAACTCACTATCAGGTGCACCTGCCACCAATAGCCTGAGACTAATACAAAAAAATGTTTGGCAATCGACTAGGAATGCCTTGGTGACCACTGCTCTAGAAAGTTGAGTCAAGTTCAATCTCGTACTTCTCTCTGTGGGATAATATTTCTGCACAGCAGTCCCGGGGAAGCTGCGTGGCAGTCTCGGGGCTACTGCGTGCACACGCAGCTTAGAGAGAACATTGGACTGTCAGAGTGCTTTGAGTTGGGAGGGGGAAATGAAAAAAATAGCTGTTATTGGCAGAGAAATTTGAAACTCTGTTTCTTATCAATCTTTTAACTAATTTACCGCATGGTGATGTCACCATGGATATCTCTCCCACCAAAACAGGCGGAAATTTCAGGCTGTCTTTTCAAACAGCTCTTTCACTAAAAGGGCATTTATCAATATTTTCACAATTTCACATTATTATTCCAACCTCATAATGTGGAAATGTATATAAAACACAGGAATATCATGTTTGTCTTTAACCCTGGGCAACATGGGTCTGGCAGGCTCACAGCGGTATTTGTATCCAAAATACTCCACCAATTATACATTTTGGTATACACAACTCAATACTTATTGTATTCCTAATTATATTTTTTAAACATAAATGCACGGCCGGCCCGCTCATTAAGTGGGATTAGGCGTCCACCTATGGCGGCAGATTGACAAGGGTGGCATTTTCTGAGTTAAACTGACCAAGACGCACCTCCAACAACACCACATAAATGAAACCTCACATAATTCTGCCAAAAACAATGACAATTTCTCTCAACCAGTGGCATATTGGCTTTTTAGGTGAGTACTGATGCTGCCCTGTGATAAGCAGTGCCCACTTGGTCAAAGGCAGGGGCGCAAAATATTTTGCTTGTCCAATCCCAGCTCGCTTCTCCAGGGTGCTGTAGGAGAGACGCATCGCTGCGGCACACCACCAACATTCCGTCAAAAAAATGATCTAACATAAATTATGTAGCAGATATATGATATAGTAGAAAGAGTATATGGCCTTTTCTGTAGCTTACAGGCTGGATATAAAATCTGACAGTCATACCTCATATACTGTTTTGTATAATGCTTTTATCTCACATGAGATATTCTGATATATATATATATTTTTACCTTTATTTAACAGGGCAAGTCAGTTAATAACAAATTCTTATTCATAATGATGGCCTAGGAACGCGCAGCTTAGTGGGTTAACTGCCTTGTTCAGGAGCAGAACGACAGATTTCTACCTTGTCAGCTCGGGGATTCGATCCACCAGCCTTTCGGTTACTGGCCAAACGCTCTAACCACTAGGCTACCGCCGCCCCATTATGAGGGCGTCCCTGAGGACAAAAGGGGTCCGCGGCCCCAAAAAGTTTGAGAACCCCTGGTATATGGTTGTCAATCCAAGTTCCATATCAGTTGTAGCATTTGATTTGATATTTCTGTTTGTGTGTATAACAGCCCCTTGATGAGGCTAACCTGGCAGATCTGAAGGTGGCTCTGAACGGCTTCCTGACAAAGGGAGAGACTCTCATACTAGAGACCAAGGTGAGGCCATACTCAATTTGTGCCCTCTGTGGCACAATAAGGCTTTTCAATCATCTACCATCAATTTATGGTAGATGCAATGGTTTAGGACTGTAAGGCTAGCACTAAACAAGAACATGCTGATATCCAGTCGCATACATTGCTATGGCGTCGACTGGTGCTTTAACTTCCTGTGTTATTTTGCTTTTCCCTCCAGTCTGACACCTCCATCCTGGGCGGTATGATTGTCAGCATTGGGGATAAGTATGTGGACATGTCCACCAAGACAAAGATCCACAAATTGACCAAGATCATCAGAGATAGTTAAGTCTGTCTCGTCCAGCGGGGCATGGGGATGTTTCTCTGCCTTCTGCAACCTATACAGTGCTATGTCCGCTAAGATCCTGTCTAGTTGTTCATAATAAAATATTCTGTAACATATACTTTGTATTTGAAATATCTTTATTTGTGTGTCCATGCAGACTGGTTGTTGCTGATGGAGGGAATATCAAATGCCTGTTTTTATTAGCTTAGATACAGTGCCTTCGGAAAGTATTCAGACTCCTTGACTTATTCCACGTTACATTACAGCCTTATTTTAAATACCCCCCCCCCCCCCCCTCAATCTACACACAACACCCTATAATGACAAAGCAAGTAAATAAACTAAAATAACACATTTACATAAGTATTCAGACCCTTTACTCAGTACTTTCTTGAAGCACCTTCGGCAGAAATCAAGTCTTCTTGGGTATGACGCTACAAACGTGGCACATCTGTATTTGGGGAGTTTCTCCAATTCTTCTCTGCAGATCCTCTCAAGCTCTGACAGGTTTGGATGGGGAGTGTTGCTGCACAGCTATTTTCAGGTCTCCATAGATGTTCAATCGGGTTCAAGTCCAGGCTCTTGCTGGGCCATTTGAGGGCATTCAGAGACTTGTCCCGAAGCCAATCCTGCATTGTGTTGGCTGTGTGCTTAGGGTTGTTGTCCTTTTGGAAGGAGAACCTTCGCCCCAGTCTGAGGTCCTGAGCGCTCTGGAGAAGGTTTTCATCAAGGATCTCTCTGTACTTTGCTCTGTTCATCTTTGCCTCGATCCTGACTAGTCTTGCAGTCCCTGCTGCTGAAAAACATTGCCATAGGATGACGCTGCCACCACCATTCTCTGTAGGGATGGTGCCAGGTTTCCTCTAGACCTGACGCTAAGCATTCCGGCCAAAGAGTTTAATCTTTGTTTCATCAGACCAGATAATCTGGTTTCTCATGGTCTGAGAGTATTTAAATGGCTTTTGGCGAACTCCAAGCGAGCTCTCATGCCTTTTACTGAGGAGTGGCTCCCGTCTGGTCACTCTACCATAAAGGCCTGATTGGTGGAGTGCTGCAGAGATAGTTGTCCTGGAAGGTTCTCCCATCTATACAGAGGAACTCTAGAGCTCTGTCAGAGTGACTATTGGGTTCTTGGCCACCTCCCTGACCAAGGCCCTTCTCCCCCAATTGCTCAGTTTGGCTGGGCGGCCAGCTCTAGGAAGAGTCTTGGTGGTTCCAAACTTCTTCCATTTAAGAATGATGGAGGCCACTGCGTTCTTGGGGACCTTCAATGCTGCAGGCATTTTTTTATACCCCTCCCCAGATCTGCTGCTCGACACAATCCTGTCTCGGCGCTCTACCGACAATTCCTTCGATCTCATGGTTTGGTTTTTGCTCTGACATGAACTATCAACTGTGGGACCTTATATAGACAGGTGTGTGCCTTCCAAATCATGTCCAATGAATTGAATTTACCACAGGTGGACTCCAGTCAAGTTGTAGAAACATCTCAAGGATGATCAATGGAAACAGGATGCACCAGAGCTAAACTTTGAGTCTCATAGCAAGGGGTATGAATGCTTATGTAAATAAGCATTTTTTCTTTTTAATATATTTACCAAAATGTCTAAACTGTTTTCACTTTGTCAGTATAGGGTGTTATGTGCATATTACTGTATAAGCCTGTAATGTAACAATTTGGAAAAAGTAAAGGGGTCTGAATACTTTTCGAAGGCACTGTAATATATGATACTTGAATAACCAGTCTCAGACCAGTGCCATTGAGCAAACGTGTTGAAACACGCTGCATACTTTTTTTTTTGTCTGTCTAGTGGAAAAACATGAGATTCACTTTTCAGTGTTGCTGTCGGCAAGGTTGGGTGAAAGTCACTTCAATCTAATGAGCTGCATGTCCATTTACTCCACATTCATGTCAGTTGTAAGGTTGCTGCATGTGAAGTCAAAAGTGCAAAGCACACAAATGGATAAGAATGTTGTTACATGCAGTAGTCCAACTGATTGAGATTACCAGTACAGGTCTTGCTTCTGCAAGAATAATGATTTATTTTTTGTGTGTGGCCAGTCAATGGCTATGCCTGGCTGTTCTACATTCTCCCCTACCTTACCTATGTAAAATAGGTACCCTTTTTTATTCGATGAGGTGGATGGGCCAGTATCAACTAATTACTAGATAACTTTTTTTTATCTGTAATTCTGTTTTTCGATTTCCTCTGAGACGCAGTTCAGTGAAACTGCTACTAAACATTAGTTGCATTGGATAGCCATGATTATTCCCAAATATTGTACGCATGAACTGCTGATACATCTATCTGTGGTGTGAGTTGTGTGTTTGCATGCTGAACTGCATCAGTGAGATTGAGGGGCAGGACTGTGAGTGTGCACTATTTTTCCTTGAGGTCAGTCAACCTGACCTGCAGGTTGAAGATGGCACCAGAAGAAATGGCAGCCGTTTTACGGGCGCCTAACCAATTGTATTATGTGGGGGGTTTTCGTGTTATTTGTAACTTATTTTGTACACAATGTTTCTGCCACTGTATCTTACGGCAAAAAAGAGCCTCTGGATATCAGGACAGCGATCACTCACCTCAGATTAGACAAATATTTATTTCTTCAACAAGCAAGACGCACAGGATATGCATAAGACACCGTCATTGGCAGGAGAAAGAAATGCAGGTATAGAGGACACAGGGCGGGGTGCCTTTTAATAAGGATCCACCGACTGTGAGTGGGACTGTGAGTGGACCAATTTAGTTTGACCGTGATGTGTACGCTGAGGAACTTAAACATTTCTACCCTCTCCACTACTGTCCCGTCGATGTGGATAGGGGGGTGCTCCCTCTGCTGTTTCCTGAAGTCCACAATCATCTCCTTTGTTTTGTTGAAGTTGAGTGTGAGGTTATTTTCCTGACACCACACTCTGAGGGCCCTCACCTCCTCCCGTCTGTAGTGTCGTCTGCAAACTTGATGATTGAGTTGGATGCGTGCATGGCCACGCAGTCGTGGGTGAACAGGGAGTACAGGAGAGGGCTCAGAACGCACCCTTGTGGGGCCCCAGTGTTGAGGATCAGCGGGGTGGATATGTTGTTACCTACCCTCACCACCTGGGGGCCGCCCGTCAGGAAGTCCAGTACCCAGTTGCACAGGGCAGGGTCGAGACCCAGGGTCTAAATGCTGAGCTGTAGTCGATGAACAGCATTCTCACATAGGTATTCCTCTTGTCCAGATGGGTTAGGGCCGTGTGCGGTGTGATTGCGATTGCGTCATCTGTGCACCTATTGGAGTGGGTCGAGGGTCTCCGGTAGGGTGGAGGTGATATGGTCTTTGACTAGTCTCTCAAAGCACTTCATGATGACGGAAGTGAGTGCTACGGGGCGGTAGTCATTTAGCTCAGTTACCTTAGCTTTCGTGGGAACAGGAACAATGGTGGCCCTCGTGAAGCATGTGGGAACAGCAAACTGGGATAAGGATTGATAGAATATGTCCGTAAACACACCAGCCAGCAGGTCTGCGCATGCTCTGAGGACGCGGCTGGGGATGCTGTCTGGGCCTGCAGCCTTGCGAGGGTTAACACGTTGAAATGTTTTACTTAGGTCGGCTGCAGTGAAGGAGAGTCCGCAGGTTTTGGTAGCGGGCCGTGTCAGTGGCACTGTATTGTCCTCAAAGCGAGCAAAGAAGTTGTTTAGTCTGTCTGGGAGCAAGACATCCTGGTACGCGACAGGGCTGGTTTTCTTTTTGTAATCCGTGATTGACTGTAGACCATGCCACATACCTCTTGTGTCTGAGCCATTGAATTGCGACTCTACTTTGTCTCTATACTGACGCTTAGCTTGTTTGATTGCCTTGCGGAGGGAAGAGCTACACTGTTTGTATTCGGTCATGTTTCCGGTCACCTTGCCTTGGTTAAAAGCAGTGGTTCGCGCTTTCAGTTTTGCGCGAATGCTGCCATCAATCCACGGTTTCTTGTTTGGGAATGTTTTAATAGTTGCGGTGGGTACGACATCGCCGATGCACTTGCTAATAAACTCGCTCAGCGAATCAGCGTATTCGTCAATCTTGAAGCGTGGAATCAGATTGGTCGGACCAGCGTTGAACAGACCTGAGCACGGGAGCTTCCTGTTTTAGTCTCTGTCTATAGGCAGGGAGCAACAAAATGGAGTCGTGGGTGGGGGAGGGCCTTATATGCGTCGCGGAAGTTAGAATAACAATGATCCAGGGTTTTACCAGCTCTGGTAGCACAATCGATATGCTGATAGAATTTAGAGAGTCTTGTTTTCAGATTAGCCTTGTTAAAATCCCCAGCTACAATGAATGCAGTCTCAGGATATGTGGTTTCCAGTTTACATAGAGTCAAATAAAGTTTGTTCAGGGCCATCGATGTGTCTACTTGGGGGGGAATATATGCGGCTGTGATTATAATCGAAGAGAATTCTCTTGGTAGATAATGCGGTAGACATTTGATTGTGAGGAATTCTAAGTCAGGTGAACAGAAGGACTTGAGTTCCTGTATGTTGTTATGATCACACCACATCTCGTTTATCATAAGGCATATTTCTTACCAGAAAGATGCTTGTTTCTGTCGGCGCGATGCGTGAAGAAACCAGCTGGCTGTACCGACTCCGATAGCGTGTCTCGAGTGAGCCATGTTTCCGTGAAGCAAAGAATGTTAGTCTCTTATGTCTCTCTGGAATGCTACCCTTGGTCGGATTTCATCAACCTTGTTGTCAAGAGACTGGACATTGGCGAGTAGTATGCTCGGGAGGGGTGCACAATGTGCAGAGCCTGACCAGAAGACCGCTTCGTCTGCCCCTTTTACGGCGTTGTTGTTTTGGTTCGCCGGCTGGGATCCGATCCATTGTCCTGGGTGGTGGGCAAAACAGAGGATCCGCTTCGGGAAAGTCGTATTCCTGGTCGTAATGAAGGTGAGTTGACGTTGCTCTTATATCCAGTAGTTCCTGCCGACTGTATGTAATAAAACCTAAGATTACCAGGGGTACCAATGTATGAAATAACACGTAAAAAAATGAAATACTGCATAGATTCCTAGGAACGCGAAGCGAGGCGGCCATCTCTGTCGGCGCCGGAAGTAGTGGCTACAATCTCTATTGCACTCCAAACTGCCCTTTCACACCTGGACAAAAGGACCACTTACGTGAGAATGCTATTCATTGACTACATCTCAGCGTTCAACACCATAGTGCCCTCACCTGGGACTAAACACCTCCCTCTGCAGCTGGATCTTGGACTTTCTGACGGGCCGCCCCCAGGTGGTAAGGGTAGGTAACAACACATCTGCCACGCTGATCCTCAACACTGGAGCCCCTCAGGGATGCGTGCTCAGTCCCCTCCTGTACTCGCTGTTCACTTATGACTGCTTGGCCAGGCACGACTCCAACACCATCATTAAGTTTGCAGATGACACAACAGTGGTAGGCTTGACCACTGACAATGCCGAGACAGCCTATAGGGAGGAGGTTAGAGACCTGGAGGTGTGGTGCCAGGATACCAACCTCTCCCTCAGCGTAATCAAGACAAAGGAGATGATTGTTGACTACATTAAAAGGAGGACCCGAGCACACACCCATTCTCATGCATGGGGCTGTAGATGAGCAGGTTGAGAGCTTCAAGTTCCTTGGTGTCCACATCACCAACCAGCTAGATTGGTCCAAACAACAAGACAGTCGTGAAGAGGGCACGGCAAAGCCTATTGCCCCTCAGGAAACTAAAAAGATTTCACATGGGTCCTCAGATCCTCAAAAGGTTCTACAGCTGCAACATCGAGATTATCCCGACTGGTTGCATCACTGCCTGGTATGGCAACTGCTCGGCCTTTGATCGCAAGATACTACAGAGGGTAGTGCGTACGGCCCAGTACATCACTGCGGCTAAGCTGCCTGCCATCCAGGACCTCTATACCAGGCGATGTCAGAGGAAGGCCCTAAAAATTGTCAAAGACTCCAGCCACCCCAAATCATAGACTGTTCACTCTGCTACCACACAGCAAGCAGGAGCGCAAAGTCTCGGACCAAAATACTTCTTAACAGCTTCTGCTATGCATTGTGGACTATGCAATGCCAAGTGTGTGCAAAGCTGTCATCAAGGCAACATTGAAGAATCACAAATGTAAAATATATTTTGATTTGTTTAACACTTTTTTGGTAAATACATAATTTCATGTGTGTTATATCATAGTGTTGATGTCTTCATTGTTATTCTACAATGTGGAAAATAGTCAAAATAAAGAAATGCCAAGAGTGTGCAATGCTATCATCAAGGCAAAGGGTAGCTACTTTGAAGAATCTCAAATATAAAATATATTTTGCTTTGTTTAACACTTTTTTGGTTACTTCGCTATTATTCTACAATGTAGAAAATAGTCAAAATAAAGAGGAAACCTTGAACGAATAGGTGTGTCCAAACTTTTGACTTGTACTGTATGTTGCATGTTATGTCTTGAATCTTGATCTCAGTGTTTCCTTCCTGTCATGACAAGCACCTTGAAGAAATCGAATGCTCGGGCAGGGCTTCTACTTCTCTGACCGTTATTGTGTTGAATGATACTGTAAGTTGCTGTTCATAATGGATTATTAATGTATCTTTCTTTTGAGATAAAACTCCCACTTTTGAGATAAAACTCCCACTTTGGGTTTATAAGAGAGGTTGGGGATGGAGGGGGAAGGGAAGCGGGTGGTGGTGGGTGGGTGGGTGGGAATGAGGAAGAAGATTATGGGGAGATAAGAGGGAGAAACAGTGCGAGCTAGTTAGCTGAAAAAGTACAGTGACATTTTGTCACATTCTAGACCTCTCCGCTAATTCAAGAGAATATTCTCTGCCACTTCTAGGTGTATCAATCCATACTGTGTTAGCTGCAAAGACGGTGGTGTGCTCCATACTACATTGTAACAGTTTATACATTCACACTGGTAAGTGATACATCTGAATATAAATGATTCTTTATTCACTGGTGTAAATTAATTATAATCTGCACTGTTTAAATTGCTCAGGGAGTTACATTTTAATGTATCTTTAGATTATGTGGATATGATGGATTTTTTTCAAATCTATTTTACGGTGTGCCAGCTAATGTTCTAGACCAGCACTAAAACAACTGATTAAACTACCAAATCAACCTTGATGAGTTGAATTAGGCATGCTAGCCCTGTGCTGGAGCAACATACCTTTAATTTATATTGGCAACATGTTAAACACATGTTAATGTATTGTGAATTGTATGTTTACCGGTAGCTCAGACTAGCCCTCAAATTCAAATCTGGACCTTGAAGCCAGTTCCATAGATGTTTTTATTTTATTCTTCCCCTCTAATCAGGGACTGGTTTAGACCTGGGAAACCAGTTGTGTGCAATTCATTATCAAGTAGAACAGAAAAACTGAAGTTCTCCAGACCTCATAGGGTAAGATTTGAATACCCCTGCTCTATAACTTTCTGAATCTATAGCTTTTGATTTTTCTCTCTCTGAGGTGATGTCTGGTCCACAGGTGGTTCTGGTCACTGGCTCCACGCGTGGCCTGGGGTTAGCCATAGTGCAGGCGTTGTGCCAGGGCTTTAAAGGGGATGTGTATCTGAGTGCCCGGGACGTCCCGAGGGGGGCCATGGTTGTCGAGGATCTGCAGAGGGAGGGACTCAAGCCCAGACTCCTCCAGCTGGACATCACAGACCCGGTCAGCATCCAGGCGGCCCGGCAGCATTTCATGAAGGAGTACGGGGGTCTGGATGTGCTGATCAACAACGCAGGCATCGCCCCAAAACGTAACTACACATTAATGTTACACAAACACACACCATAAGTCTATGACACACTAGCAATACACAGCTGATTAAAATAATCAAAACTTAATGATGAGTTGGTTATTTGAATCAGCTGTGTAGTGCTCGGGCAAAAAACTAAACTAGCCACAGGACCGAGTTTGGGAAACCCTGCAATAAGAGTATTGTGTGTTAGCTGGCCTGGGATGCAGTGCCATTTAAAGTGAACTAATAGCTCCCTCTATGTCCAGGAGGTGACCCTGTATCCTTTGGCAGCCAAGCAGAACGCATTCTCCAAACCAACTTCTTCGCCACCAGAGACATGTGCAATGAATTTCTCCCTCTCCTGAAGAAAGATGGTAAACCCTTGTTTCATGGGGGAAAACTATCACTGATTTGGTAGTGTACCCAGTGATTATTTTTTATTATACGATGGGTGGGTCTAATCCTGAATACTGATTGGTTAAAACTGCATTCCAGTCGGTGTCTATTCCACAAGATTCCAAAGGTTACATCTTAAATATATTACCTTAAAATGCCCATTTATCTGTTCCATCTGACTGCTCAACCCACTGTCTCTCCGACATTTGAAACATTGTTTCAATATTCAAATTCGATTTCCAGCTGTCCAATAGTAATATATGTGTTGGGAGGAGACAGACAGGCAGGCAGCGTTTCTCAGCCAGTCGAAATCATGAATCAGCTGGCATTATTTTTATGGATATATACAAATAAATATCAGTTGGAGAAAAAGGTCAAACGAAACGACGTGCAGCTAGTTTGCGGTCTTTCCAGCTTCAGTTTGAAGTGATCGTTTTCGCTGTGTTGTTGGCTAGCTGTGTTCTGACGAGTGAGCCCATTTCTATGCCAGCCGAAATCGCGCCTTATTAGCTCATTGTTATGGATGTATCCAAATAAATGTCACTGGAAAACAGCTTAAACAAATGCGGCTACTTTGCTGTTATTCTGGCTGTACTTTTTGACGTGACTGTAAATTAGCCGTAGTTAGTTAGATAGCAAGCAAGGCATACGAATGTTGCCAGCCAGTATGGCAATAGAACATTTAGAACGAACGACTGGGTCGCGTCCATAGATACAGAACAAAAAGACGGAACGACTTGGTTGCATCTTTGGCAACCGAACCAATAGAACGAACGACCGGACGGCTTGGGTAGCAAGCCTAGATTTGTGTCAGGACTATATCTTGTGGAAGAATGAAATAGTATGAATAAATTAATAAAAATAACGTTTTAATTAAAATATGTCAATCATTATTTGAATGTATTGCTAACCCGTTGTAATAAAGTGATAATGCCCTCGAAGCCGTTGTTTGGAGAATATATTGGCGCGGTTTGCCGGCCTGAGACGAACAACACCCGTGCCAATATATCCTCCAAATACCGACTTCTCGGCCATTATTACATAATTGTACAATGGGTGGGTCTAATACTGAATGCTGATTGGTTAAAACCGCATTCCAGTCGGTGTCTATTACACAAGTTACCGCCGTCTAAATCTATGACGTTAAAATGTTTATTTACTCTGTTCCATCTGACTGCGCAATCCAATCCTCTGTCTCATCAGCCCAGCCAGGCACTTTATAAACGTGATCTCCACTATAAAAAGCATCTAGACATTATCTTGACTTCGTTTTGGGCCTAACAACACCCATGCCAAATCACTTAATTAATCTACATATGATGTTTCCTTTAACTTAACTGTATGTCTGTCTGTTATAGGGAGGATAGTGAATGTTGCCAGCATCGTGGGCTATATCACCCTCCAAATGTGTTCTCCAGACCTCCAGGCCAGGCTCTGCAGTGATGACATCACAGAGGAGGAGCTAGTGGCTCTGATGAAGCACTTTGTTGCCGAGGCCAAAGCTGGAGACCACATCAACAAGGGCTGGCCAAATTCAGTCTATGGGGTGTCCAAAATAGGCCTGATGGCCCTTACCCGGATCCAGGCCCGCAGGCTAAGAAGAGAGATGCCCCAGAGAGGGATTCTGATAAACTCCTGCTGCCCGGGCTGGGTGAAGTCTGACATGACCTATCCCAATGGGACCAAGACGCCTGCGGAGGGGGCTGACACACCTGTGTACCTGGCGCTGTTGCCTCCAGCAACACTGGAGCCCCAGGGGGAGTTTGTAGTGGATAGACAGGTACAGGTATGGGCGGGGTCACCAACAGGTGCAACAATTGATGAGGGACCCTGACTTAAGGACCCTTTCATCTGCTGCCATAATATATACAAGTAACTGCCAAAATAAAGGAAACAGCAACATAAAGTGCCTTAGTAGGATGTAGGCCTAGGGTGAGTCAGAACAGCTTCAATGCACCTTGGCATAGATTCTACAAGTGTCTGGAACTATATCGGAGGTGTGCGACACCATTCTTCCTCGAGAAATTCCATTATTTTGTGCTTTGTTGAAGGTGGTGGAAAACGCTCTCAGGCGCCACTCCAGAATCTCCCATAAGTGTTCAATTGGGTTGAGATCTGGTGACTGAGATGGCAAATGGTTTACATCGTTTTCATACGCATCAAACCATTAAGTGACCACTTGTGACCAATTATTATAATATTTTCCAAATGGGACATTATTTTTCTTTTTACCTAAGAACAGTACTTGACCTGGGCAGGAGTTCACCCAAAATGACTACCGGCACATATTCCAGTCTAAGTCTAGCACTGGTCTAAACATGCATACACCATCAGATAGAATTCATAGCAAGCAGTAGGGAGGGGGTGGGACATCGAAAGGGATATTTATATTAATAATAATAAATAATACATTTTATTTGGCAGATGCTTTTCAGGACACTCAATGACATCTTACATAAAATCGAGTGCTGTACTAAAATCTAGTTTAATTTAGGCCTATATAATGAATTTTAATTATTATTGATTATTTACTGTTAAACTAATTTTAAAAAAACTAAACAATCAGCTTATCAATTTCTAAATAAAGGGTGGGTTCTGGCTTGTGTCACTTCATACTGATACCATGTGCTGTAAACCGTAGCTATTGCTGTGTTGGCTAGGCTACACTGTGTAGGCTACTCACTGTTAGCTAGCTAAGACTCACTAGTCAACTTAGCTAGCAAAAACAAGTAAAATGGCCAAACAAAGCTCAGTGTACATTTTTTAAAAGAGACCGTGCATAGAAGAGGATGTTGGAGAATTTGCCAAGTTATTTGATATCAGTGATTTTGCCATGAAGGCCGGCCAGTCAATCACTGATTGCATTGGTCTAATCAAGGGCCTTAAAGAGATTTTCAGTACATTCAGAGACAACGATCAGCACTACAACAATGTTTTCATTCAACACTTTCAGAAATCATGCTCTTAACCACTAGACTATATCAGGGCATCATGTTCTAGTCTAATAGGTCTATGGTTTATTATGTGCCATCAACAGATTTCTGCCTACGCCACTGGATGGAGGCATTGTCATCCTATAGCCAAAATAATGGCCTGGACAGCATTTTATACATGACCCTAAGCATGATAGAATGTTCATTGCTTGATTAACTCAGGAGCCACACCTGAGTGGAAGTGCTTTCAATATACTTTGTAGGCCTTCCCTCATCAACTCGTGTTATTTTGGCAGTTATATATGTGTGTGTGTGAATTAACCATAAGGTATTGGTGTATAATAACCATTTAATAACCACATCAGTAAAGAGCAATTAAAAGACCATTGTAATTTGTCTTTTATTTGCAGTTTATCTACTGCACTGTGAAGTGTTTGCAGAGCCAGAGGATATGGTTGATGTCCACTGAATAGTTAAACACGTCACTTCATTGTCTCAAAAATGACTGTAAAAATGTAATGAAAACGAGCAACATAGGTTGATGTGCACGGAATAGTTAAACACGTTACTTAGTTGTCTCTGTAAACATGTAATGAAAACGATTGGTTGATAAAAAAGTAAACATATTAAACATGCAGCTTGTTTGCAGTTATTTTGTCAGTCCTCTTCGCCCCAGCTTTGACCAATACCTGACAGTGAATCGAGATGTTTCTAAACATCGCACATCCCGGAATGTACCAAAGCCGGGGGTGGCAGTGAGACAAGAGAGAATAATACTTTCAGATTTGAACACTGAATGCAAGAAACAGGTTTACCCACCACGGTTGACTCGTTTATTCATGAAGACGTTTAAGTGACATTGTGAGGGGCTTTTATAGCTTGTGAAGATAAATACTGCTCCTAAGCGGTCGTAGCTATTCACCCCCTTCCCCTAAGAGCAGGAAGTGCACTCTCCTAGCTCCGCTCGTGTGCATTGAATCAGCTGAGTTTGGGGATGCCACCCCTTTGGGTTTAGCAGGATCTGCTCAAGACAAATTTGGGGATTGGGAAGCGCACTCTAGACAGAACGGTTGGTTGGCGGTTTCTTCAAGCAGAACGGACGCTACATCCAGACCTGTTAACCATCACCGTTTTGCCGGGGTTGAGGGACATTTGAGAGCTTAAACCGGAGCTTGTTTTGCAGTTGGTGAGTCATTGATGAACCCATATGATGCACCTTGTGTTTTATTGTTTACCGCACCACGTGATAGCACGTTGATGCAACATTTTTCCCATTTTAATTATCTGTTTTCTCCCTAGTTCACGTTTTCCTGTTGTGAATCAATATGATCTAAATATGGTGCATTGTAGTCTACTATACAAATTCATTTGACTCGTTGGTCCACAGGAACATGATGTACCGTGGTAGTTTGGGCCATGTCTTGTGGCGATTGAAACCCGCTGTCATAATCAACTGTATGGACTGAGTGGGCAACTCTATCAGACCTACCTTTTAATCTGAAACATCAACAAACATCCAATTTCAATTATTTTAAAATGGTTGCTTTTCACTGCTTCATCAACAACATGCATGCCAGTCTTTCCTGGTTGAGGGTTGACGAGAGATGAACTGCTTCTAGTTTTTATGAGAAATAATACTGTGATGAAAGTTCCAGATTGTCTCCATGATCAAATAACATTCAACTTAGACACCCATATATACCCCACAATACATGCCAGTAGGGGTCTCTTCACAGTCCCCAAGTCCAAAACGAATTCACTGCAACGCACAGTATTATACAGATCCATCCATGGAACTAACTCCCTTTTATCTCCAATTACTCAAGCAAACAGCAAAATGACCTTTAAAAATTGGATTAAACAACATCTCATGGAATGGTGGGGACTGTAAGGGGACACACTCTAACATACAAATTATTTTTAGTGTTTTGTTGTATTTTACATTTCTGTGACTGTCCTTGTGTATCAGTGTTTTGTTACTTGTCATGTTTTTTTGTGGACCCCAGGAAGAGTAGATGCTGCTTCTGCAAAATCTAATGGGGATGGAAATAAATAAACAAAAAAAATTAACACCACAGGAAAGATGAGGAAGTGGTGGAATTTGAGGAGTTATTTTCAACAGAGCATGTAGATGATGATGTCATGAGAGTTCCGGGTCCTTTAGATCCTGTCAAAGATGCTGAGCGAGAGACAGACAGTATTTAGCTGGAAGAGCAGGAGCTTGCCTAATACATTGCCAATAACATCTGATTGGATGAAATCCTCTTCTCGCTCACTCACACACACAGACGGAAATCCCTGATTTGCTTTCTCACTCTCCATAGCCATGCCATCTTACATAATGCTGTCTGGTCTATAGAGTCACATTCAAAGGCTCTGCCATGACTGAGTCTTTAACAGCAGTGTCTGTCCCATCCTAGCAGTTCTGGCCTGTCCAATTCATATTAGAAGTCTCACAAGGCATAGTCTTATGCAATAGTGCTATATTACAGTCAGTTTCATAATCTGGTAACGAATATCTCTTTGCTCTTTGTGAGTCCACCCTCTAAACACACAGTCCCCCCCCCCCCCCCCCCCCCTGCAGGAGCAAACGTTGCAGGCTTACTGGAGTGCTCGCTGCTCCCTATCAGCATGTTCATGACACGGAGAATGAGTGTTTGACGGGCTGCTCCAGGCTTTATTCTGTGTTGAAGTTCAACTTTGGGATAAACTACAATGTATTTGAGTATTTACACGATGTAGCTCCAGGCCTAAATATTGACATTTCCTTGTTTGAATTCAAACAGACATTTTGTGATTCGATAAAATTCCAGGAAAATATGTTTAAAAACAATTTTTTGAAAGATATTTGTCTATCCACACAGTGATGTTTGCATAGGGTTAGTAGATCACTTGACAGGCTTGAGGTTGCCCTATATGCAAATCCTCCTGTATTTCTGCACCTAACCTGACCTGTTCACATTGCCTACCTACTTGTTTGTCAGGAGAGAACTTACAACATTAGCAGAAATTGGAAGAGAGACAGAAAGGAAAGAAGAGAGAATCTGACTGTGTGGATCTGTGGATGCGTCAGCAACTGTTCTGAGACTAACCTTTTCAGTAAGTTTTGTCTTAAAGGCAAAGTACTGACCTAACCTTTTTAAAGGAGAGGTTCTGATCCAGGATCTGTATTAAAGCGTAGCTTGTATTAAAGGTAGTTCTAATGGCTAGTGCTGTGTGAGAGAATGGTCCATTCACATGTTTTCTGTCCAGGGCTAGACAGACTAGGCTAGTCAATCAGTTCAGTCATACTGATATTACTGTGTTTTGTGTGTGTGTGTGTCTTTGTGTCAAAATCAAATCAAAGTTTATTGGTCGAGTACACAGTTTAGAAGATGTTATAGCGGGTGCAGTGAAATGCTTATGTTACTAGCGCCTAACAATGCAGTAAAATGTCAAACAAGTACACAAATAATTCAGATGTAAAATAAATATAAATAAATAAAAAGTACAACATAAAGAAATCAAGAACGTAACAGTAATCCAAATGCAATCTATATGTACAGTACCAGTCAAAAGTTTGGACACACCTACTCATTCCAGGGTTTTTCTTTATTTTTTAAATATTTTCTATATTGTAGAATAATAGCGAAGACATCTAAACTATGAAATAACAAATATGGAATCATGTAGTAACCAAAAAAGTGTTAAACAAATCAAAATATATTTTATATTTGAGATTCTTCAAAGTAGCCACACTTTGCCTTGATGATAGCATTGCACACTCTTGGCATTCTCTCAACCAGTTTTATGAGGTAGTCACAGTCATACCGAAATTACTGCTTTGTGCATGTATGTGTGTACCACAGCAGTAAATTGCAATTAATCTGTGTAATGCATTGAGTTTGGCAGTGATTTGCAAGATTTAGTGGCTGAGTGTGTTAGGCATTGTCGGCTAGGTCCCGAAGAGGAAGTGATGTAAGGCTGTCTACACCACTGCTTACTCATCAGTTTGGATTCCCCTCAGTGATATAATTCTGCTCCCTATAGTTATCTCAGTCTCTCTTTCTTCCTACTCTGATTCCCGTCTGTCTCTTTGTCTTCCATTCTGTCTCCACATCCCTGAGCTTGTCTGAGATAAAGGTATAGAGACAAACAGAGACAGAAATCAATCCATGTGTGTGTGTCTGTTCAGCTTGTTTCCAGGATTTCAACACACTAACGATCAATGTTGTCGAGGAGACACAGATAGAGAATTATGGGCATGGCTAACAAATAAGCAAGCAGCCCCTAGCTAACTCCTGTCAATTAGAGATGTTGACATGAGATTGCCCTAATTAATCAACTGGTTGAGCGTACTGTGATCTCACCATCCACACACAGCCTTTAACACAGACACAAAGAGACACAGAGAGCTAGAGAGCTATTACACATATAGATGGGAGGGACATGGGGTTTGGGATGTGAGCAGGCGGTTACGGGTAGGTGGATACGGGTAGGCAGGTGACCGGTATACCTCAGACAGAGTACTTTGTCATTGACACTTATTCTGACTTGGTTAGTGGCTGCCATGTTAGTGTTGCTCAGCAGCACAATGTTCTCTCCTGTTTCCATGGATCAAGGGATTTAGTTTTATAGTGCTTCCTCACTGTTGTTCTGTTATTGAAGGAATTATTTCCAAAGGGAAGCTCACCTACTACTGTCCTGGAGTGACCAGAATGAGACTCCGCACATGTGGCAGTGTCTTTAACGAAACAGCCAGGGTAATCGTTTTAGTCTGGGTAGCCATTTGATTAGATGTACAGGAGTCTTATGGGTTGGGGGTAGAAGCTGTTTAGAAGCCTCTTGGACCTACACTTGGTGCTCCGGTACTGCTTGCCATGTGGTAGCAGAGAGAACCGTCTATGACTTGGGTAGCTGGATTCTTTGACAATTTTTAGGGCCTTCCTCTGGCACCGCCTGGTATAGAGGTCCTGGATGGCAGGAAGCTTGGCCCCAGTGATGTACTGGGCCGTACGCACTACCCTCTGTAGTGTCTTGCAATCGGAGGCCGAGCAGTTGCCATACCAGGCAGTGATACATCCAGTCGTGAGGCTCTCGATGGTGGAGCTGTAGAACCTTTTGAGGATCTGAGGACCCATGTCAAATCCTTTCAGTCTCCTGAGGGGGAATAGGTTTTGTCATGATCTCTTCATGACTGTCTTGGTGTGCTTGAACCATGTTTGCTGGCGATGTGGACATGACTGCCTGGTATGATGTGATGTGATGTGATGTTCCCTACCCGTACCACCTGGGGGCAGCCCGTAAGGAAGTCCAGGATCCAGTTGCAGAGGGAGGTTTTTAGTCCCAGGGTCCTTAGCTTAGTGATGAGCTTTGAGGGCACTATTGTGTTGAACGCTGAGCTGTAATCAATGAATGGCATTCTCACGTAGGTGTTCCTTTTGTGCAGGTGGGAAAGGGCAGTGCGGAGTGCAAAAGAGATTGCATCACCTGTTGATCTGTTGGGGTGGTATGCAAATTGGAGTGGGTCTAGGGTTTCTGGGATAATGGTGTGCATGTGAGCCATGACCAACCTTTCAAAGCACTTCATGGCTACAGATGTGAGTGCTACGGATCGGTAGTCATTTAGGCAGGTTACCTGTTCTTGGGCACAGGGACTATGGTGGTCTGCTTGAAACATGTTGGTATTACAGACTCAGACCGGGAGAGGTTGAAAATGTAAGTGAAGACACTTGCCAGTTGGTCAGCACATGCTCGGAGTACATGTCTTGGTAATCCATCTGGCCCTGCTGCATTGTGAATGTTGACCTGTTTAAAGGTCTTACTCGCATCGGCTGCGGAGAGCGTGATCACACAGTCGTCCGGAACAGCTGATGCTCTCATGCATGTTTCAGTGTTACTTGCTTCGAAGCGAGAATAGAAGTAAATTAGCTCGTCTGGTACGTAGGGTTGCACATTTTTTGGGGAAACTTTCTGTGGGGAATATATGGGAATTAACGGGAATATATGGGAATTAATGGAAATATATGCAAATTAATATTAATACCATTTAAAAGTTGATGTTTTTTGCATTGGATATATTTACCATATCATATAGAGACATAAACATTTTACCTTATCATAAGTAAACATAATTGCAAATTATTTAAATCCTTCCAATATTATTATTTTTATTTTTTTTTATTACGAATTGTGACTCCCCATCCCGGATCCGGGAGCGTAATCATCGCCTGACACTAATTTGCATAACGCAACGGACATAAATATCCCTAGAAAATATATTTCTATTCATGAAAATCACAGATGAAATATATTGAGACACAGCTTAGCCTTATGTTAATCACCCTGTCATCTGAGATTTTCAAAATATGCTTTACAGCCAAAGCTAGTGTAAGTTTATTGATAGCCTAGCATAGCATTATGCCTTGCTAGCAGCAGGCAACCTTGTCACAAATCAGAAAAGCAATCAAATTAAATTGTTTACCTTTGAACTTCGGATGTTTTCACTCACAAGACTCCCAGGTAGATAGCCAAAGTTCATTTTTTCCAAAATATTATTTTTGTAGGCGAAATAGCTCCGTTTGTTCTTCACGTTTGGCTGAGAAATCGCCCGGAAATTGCAGTCACGAAAACGGCGAAAAATATTCCAAATTAGCTCCATAATATCGACAGAAACATGACAAACGTTGTTTATAATCAATCCTCAAGGTGTTTTCTAATATCTATTCGATAATATATCCGTGGGGACAATGAGTTTTTCAGTAGGACCGATTGGAGTAATGGCTACCTCTGTATTTTACGCGAGAATCTCTCTCGGAGCCACCATGTGACCACTAACGCAATGTGGCCGCCTACGGCTATTCTTCAACATAAATGCGTAAAACTACGTCACAATGCTGTAGACACCTTGGGGAATACGTAGAAAGCTTGTTGATGGCACATTCACAGCTCAATAGGGACTCATTGGAACGCAGCGCTTTCAAAACCTGGGGCACTTCCGGATTGGATTTTTCTCAGGCTTTCGCCTGCAACATCAGTTCTGTTATACTCACAGACAATATCTTTACAGTTTTGGAAACGTTAGTGTTTTCTATCCAATGATGTCAATTATATGCATATTCTAGCATCTTATCCTGACAAAATATCCCATTGAAAACGAGAACGTTTTTTTCCCAAAAATGAAAATACTGCCCCTAGAGTCGCAACAGGTTTTAATTAAATGAGTTGACTCTTCACGTGGGATTATTTCACTTAAGAACAAAAGAAAGGGAATATTGAATGATCCATCTCATCTCCCAAAAATGTTTTCAACATACATAAAATGATAGTCTAGAAACTAAAGCTTTGGTTGTCTTCCTCTCAGGCCTCCATGTCTTCTCCCTGGACCTCCTACAGTGGGGGCAAAAAAGTATTTAGTCAGCCACCAATTGTGCAAGTTCTCCCACTTAAAAAGACGAGAGAGGCCTGTAATTTCCATCATAGGTACACTTCAACTATGACAGACAAAATGAGAAAAAAATCCAGAAAATCACATTGTAGGATTTTTTATGAATTTATTTGCAAATTATGGTGAAAAATAAGTATTTGGTCAATAACAAAAGTTTATCTCTACTTTGTTATATACCCTTTGTTGGCAATGACAGAGGTCAAATGTTTTCTGTAAGTCTTCACAAGGTTTTCACACACTGTTGCTGCTTTTGGCCCATTCCTCCATGTAGATCTCCTCTAGAGCAGTGATGTTTTGGGGCTGTTGCTGGGCAACACGGACTTTCAACTCCCCCCAAAGATGTTCTATGGGGTTGAGATCTGGAGACTGGCTAGGCCACTCCAGGACCTTGAAATGCTTCTTATGAAGCCACTCCTTCGTTGCCCGGGCGGTGTGTTTGGGATCATTGTCATGCTGAAAGACCCAGCCACGTTTCATCTTCAATGCCCTTGCTGATGGAAGGAGGTTTTCACTCAAAATCTCACGATACATGGCCCCAGTCATTCTTTCCTTTACACGGATCAGTCGTCCTGGTCCCTTTGCAGAAAATCAGCCCCAAAGCATGATGTTTCCACCCCCATGCTTCACAGTAGCTATGGTGTTCTTTGGATGCAACTCAGCATTCTTTGTCCTCCAAACACAACGAGTTGAGTTTTTACCAAAAAGTTATATTTTGGTTTCATCTGACCATATGACATTCTCCCATTCTTCTTCTGGATCATTCAAATGCTCTCTAGCAAACTTCAGACGGGCCTGGACATGTACTGGCTTAAGCAGGGGGACACGTCTGGCACTGCAGAATTTGAGTCCCTGGCGGCGTAGTGTGTTACTGATGGTAGGCTTTGTTACTTTGGTCCCAGCTCTCTGCAGGTCATAAACTAGGTCCCCCCGTGTGGTTCTGGGATTTTTGCTCACCGTTTTTGTGATCATTTTGACCCCACGGGGTGAGATCCTGCGTGGAGCCCCAGATCGAGGGAGATTATCAGTGGTTTTGTATGTCTTCCATTTCCTAATAATTGCTCCCACAGTTGATTTCTTCAAACCAAGCTGCTTACCTATTGCAGATTCAGTCTTCCCAGCCTGGTGCAGGTCTACAATTTTGTTTCTGGTGTCCTTTGACAGCTCTTTGGTCTTGGCCATAGTGGAGTTTGGAGTGTGACTGTTTGAGGTTGTGGACAGGTGTATTTTATACTGATAACAAGTTCAAACAGGTGCCATTAATACAGGTAACGAGTGGAGGACAGAGGATCCTCTTAAAGAAGAAGTTACAGGTCTGTGAGAGCCAGAAATCTTGCTTGTTTGTAGGTGACCAAATACTTATTTTCCACCATAATTTGCAAATAAATTATTTTTCTAAAAAAAAATTCTCATTTTGTCTGTCATAGTTGAAGTGTACCTATGATGAAAATGACAGGCCTCTCATCTTTTTAAGTGGGAGAACTTGCACAATTGGTGGCTGACTAAATACTTTTTTGCCCCACTGTATATGTCCACCTCTTGAACATCAGACTCTGAAGCCTCATCTTCACTGTCACTTTCCAACCTTATTGAGGATGGCTCGTTGTCAGGCTCCAAAAGCCTCAAATTTGCCCGGATGGCCACCCATTTTTCAACCCTTGTATTGGTCAGCCTGTTGCGCGTGTGTGTTCCCAAACAAGGACCAGTTGCACACTAAGACCGCTGATGTTGGTGGGATTTGGAGGATGATGGAAGCAACAGGGGGAAGAGTCTCAGATCCACAAAGTCCCTTCCACCAGGTGGCTGATGAGATATGTTGGCATGACTGCCGTATTGCATCTCCTTCCCAAAGCCCTTGCTTGGAAGTGTACTTCGCCAGACTGCCAAGAACCTTGCCCTCATCCAGGCCAAGGTGGCGAGACACGATAGTGATGACACCATAGGCCTTGTTGATCTCTGCACCAGACAGGATGCTCTTGCCAGCATACTTAGGGTCCAACATGTACGCTGCAGCGTGTATGGGCTTCAGGCAGAAGTCTTCACGCTTTTTGATTTATTTCAGGACTGCAGTTTTCTCTGCTTGGAGCAACAGTGAAGTGGGCAGGGCAGTTTGGATTTCTTCTCTAACTGCAAGCAGAGTCTGAACATCAGACAGGATGGCATTGTCTCCCTCATTCTGTGCAATGGCTACTGCTATAGGTTTCAGGAGTTTCAGGCTGCTTACCACTCTCCCAAAATACATCAACCAGGAGGATCCTCTTGATGGGGCTGTCCATATCGGCAGACTGTGACATGGCCATTTCTTGGAGTGACTCCTTCCCCTCCAGGAGACTATCAAACATGATGACTAGACCACCTCAACGGGTGTTGCTGGGCAGCTTCAATGTGGTGTTCTTATTCTTCTCACTTTGCTTGGTGAGGTAGATTGCTTCTATAACTTGATGACCCTTCACGTACCTTACCATTTTCCTTGGCTCTCTTGTAGAGTGTACCCATTGTTTTCAGTGCCACGATGTCCTTGAGGAGCAGATTCATTGCATGAGCAGCACAGCCAATGGGTGTGATGTGAGGGTACAACTCCTCTACTTTAGACCTTCATGTTCGCAGCATTGTCTGTCACCAATGCAAATACCTTCTGTGGTCCAAGGTCACTGATGACTGCCTTCAGCTCATCTGCATTGTAGAGACCGGTGTGTCTGTTGTTCCTTGTGTCTGTGCTCTTGTAGAATACTGGTTGAAGGGTGGAGATGATGTAGTTAATTATTCCTTGCCTGTGAACATTCGACCACCCATCAGAGATGATTGCAATACAGTCTGCTTTCTATATGATTTGCTTGACCTTCACTTGAACTCTGAACTCTGCATCCAGCAAATGAGTAGATAAAGTATGTCTGGTTGGAGGGGTGTAAACTGGGCAAAGAATATTCAAAAATCCAATACACATTGCCTGTGAGCATCAGAGGTGAACCAGTTGCATACACAGCTCGAGCAAGACATTCATTAGTATTTCTCTGACTACATTCCTCCATTGTAGAGGTCGACCGATTAATCGGAATGGCCGATTTCAAGTTTTCATAACAATCGGAAATCTGTATTTTTCGTCGGCAATTTTAATTTTAATACCTTTATTTAACTAGGCAAGTCAGTTAAGAACACATTCTTATTTTCAATGATGGCCTAGGAACGGTGGGTTAACTGCCTCTTTCAGGGGCAGAACGACAGATTTTCACCTTGTCAGCTCGGGGGATCCAATCTTGCAACCTTACAGTTAACTAGTCCAACGCAATAACAACCTGCCTCTCTCTCCTTGCACTTCACAAGGAGACTGCCTGTTACGCAAATGCAGTAAGCCAAGGTAAGTTGCTAGCTAGCATTAAACTTATCTTATAAAAAAACAATCAATCATAATCACTACACATGGTTGATGATATTACTAGATATTATCTACCGTGTCCTGCGTTGCATATCATCTGACTGAGCATACAAGTATCTAAGTATCTGACTGAGCGGTGGTAGGCAGAAGCAGGCGCGCTTTTGTGCGTTTTGCCAGCAGCTCTTCGTTGTGCTTCAAGCATTGTGCTGTTTATGACTTCAAGCCTATCAACTCCTGAGATGAGGCTGGTGTAACCGAAGTGAAATGGCTAGCTAGTTAGCGCGCGCTAATAGCGTTTCAAACGTCACTCGCTCTGAGCCTTCTAGTAGTTGTTCCCCTCGCTCTGCATGGGTAACGCTGCTTCGATGGTGGCTGTTGTCGTTGTGTTGCTGGTTCGAGCCCAGGGAGGAACGAGGAGAGGGACGGAAGCTATACTGTTACACTGGCAATACTAAAGTGCCTATAAGAACATCTAATAGTCAAAGGTTAATGAAATACAAATGGTATAGAGGGAAATAGTCCTAAAATTCCTATAATAGCTGCAACCTAAAACTTCTTACCTGGGAATATTGAAGACTCATGTTAAAAGGAACCACCAGCTTTTATATGTTCTCATGTTCTGAGCAAGGAACTGAAACGTTAGCTTTCTTACATAGCACATATTGCACTTTTACTTTCTTCTCCAACACTGTTTTTGCATTATTTAAACCAAATTGAACATGTTTCGTTATTTACTTTAGGCTAAATTTATTTTATTGATGTATTATATTAAGTTATAATAAGTGTTCATTCAGTATGGTTGTAATTGTCATTATTACAAATAAAAAAATAAAAGATTCGGCCGATTTAATCGGTATCGGCGTTGAAAAATCATAATCGGTCGACCTCTACTCCATTGACTCAAAAAACTTGTGATTCCAGGAGGACCGTGAGCTGTTGCTATCGATAAGGTGGCTAATTCATTATTTTCACCTCGAATAGAAGTAGGGGGACTTTTATCAGAGGATGCTTGTTGTGACCACTGAGGGAACTTTATGCACTTGGCCAGAGGATTCTGCTTCTTTGTTGCACTCTTCACATATAATTTAGCACAGTATTTACAAATGTACACATATTTTCCTTTTACATTAGCTGCAGTGAAATGTCTCTACAAATCAGATAGTGCCCGTGGCATTTTCCTGTAAAGATGATGAGGAAAAAAAATTGTAAAAAACCCCAAATACAATTCCAGTTAGATGAAACAACTCATTTGTAAGATAAACGTTTAAAAATGAAACGTATGGAAACAGGTGAATTAACACTCCTCAGTTAGCAGGCTCAAGCAAGCTAAAACCCACATTGTAGCAAAAAATAACTTGTTAACCTCTCTGATCTACCCATCCCGGATCCGGTATCGTGAATACAGACTCAAGCTCATTACCATTACGCAACGTTAACTATTCATGAAAATCGCAAATGAAATAAATATGCTAGCTCTCAAGCTTAGGCTTTTGTTAACAACACTGTCATCTCAGATTTTCAAAATATGCTTCTCAACCATAGGAAAACAATAATTTGTGTAACAGTAGCTAGCTAGCGTAGCATTTAGCGTTAGCATTATCGTTAGCATTTAGCATGCAACACTTTCACAAAAAACAGAAAAGCATTCAAATAAAATCATTTACCTTTGAAGAACTTCAGATGTTTTCAATGAGGAGACTCTGTTAGATAGTAAATGTTCAGTTTTTCCTGAAAGATTATTTGTTTAGGAGAAATTGCTCCGTTTGGTGCGTCACGTTTGGCTACCAAAAAAACCCGAAAATCCAGTCATCAATTACGCCTAACTTTTTTCCAAATTAACTCCATAATATCGACTGAAACATGGCAAACGTTGTTTAGAACCAATCCTCAAGGTGTTTTTCACATATCTCTTCGATGATATATCCTTCGTGGAAGTGTGCGTTTCGTTCTGAATCCCAGGACAAAATGACCGCAACTGGAGATTACGCACAAATTTAGATAAAGGCCACCGGGCGGACCCCTGGAAAATGTAGTCTCTTATGGCCAATCTTCCAATGATATGCCTACAAATACGTCACAATGCTGCAGACATCTTGAAGAAACCACAGAAAGCACATGGTCGTTCCTGCTGCATTCACAGCCATATAAGGAGACATTTGAAAACAGAGCTTCAGAGATTCTGCTCATTTCCTGTTAGACGTTTCATCTTGGTTTCGCCTGTAGAATGAGTTCTGTGGCACTCACAGATCACATTTTTGCAGTTTTGGAAACGTTAGACTGTGTTCTTTCCAAAGCTGTCAATTCTATGCATAGTCGAGCATCTTTTCGTGACAAAATATTGCGCTTAAAACGGGCACGTTTTTTTTATCCAATAATGAAATAGCGCCCCTATAGGCTTAACAGGTTAACAAGTTAGAAATGATTTAAACACACTTTGCTATAGGCTACTATTCACTAGTTAACAAAAAATCATGAATGTCACAAATATTTTCACCCCACCCAGTATTGTAATCCAAACTTACCAGAAAGCATGTAGTCCTTGGCTCAGACAGTGTAGTAGTATGGCCTCAATAGCATCTCATTAGTGTGCAAGGTCTTGATAATCAGCTGTACATGTGATGGAAGAATGCACTGTGCATGCAGAGGGTTTCAATTCCACTGAATTGGGGATAATTTTACCAAAATATGCCACAAGACCTAGAATTGCCTTGCGTATAAAAGGTTCACTGTTATAAGCAAACTTTTTTTTAATGATTTTTAAACAAAATTCCCAAGCTTAAGTTCCCATGAAAAATTTTCTGGAAAATTCTGGAAATTTACCGGAAAGTTTTCAACCCTTTGCAATCCTACTGCTACGCTCGTGTCACTAGGCAGCTCTTGGCTGTGCTCCCCTTTGTAGTCTGTAATAGTTTGCAAGCCCTGCCACATCCAAAGAGCATCGGAGCCGGTGTAGTATGATTCGATCTTAGTCCTGTATTGACGCTTTGACTGTTTGATTGTTCATCGGAGGGCATAGCGGGATTTCTTATAAGTTTCCGGTGAAGAGTACCGCACCTTGAAAGAGGACACTCTACCCTTTAGCTCAGTGCGGATGTTGCTTGTAGTCCATGGCTTCTGGTTGGGGTATGTACGTACAGTCACTGTGGGAACGACATCATCAATGCAGTTATTGATAAAGCCAGTGCCTGATGTGGTATACTCCTCAATGCCATCAGAAGAATCCCAGAACATATTCCAGTCTGTGCTAGCACAACAGTCCTGTAGCTTAGCATCCGATTAATTTGACAACTTTTTTATTGACTGAGTCACTAGTGCTTTCTGATTTAGTTTTGGCTTGTAAGCAGGAATCAGGAGGATAGAATTATGGTCAGATTTGCCAAATGGAGGGTGACTGTGTGTGGAGTAAAGGTGGTCTAGTGTTTTTTTTTCAGTCTGGTTGCACATTTAACATGCTGGTGGAAATTCGGTATAACAGATTTAAGTTTCCCTGCATTGAAGTCCCCGGCCACTAGGCGCACCGCCTCTGGATGAGCGTTTTCCTGTTTGCTTATGACCGTATACAGCTCATTGAGTGCGGTCTTAGTGCCAGCATCGGTTTGAGTACAGCATTCAGACAACAATCCTCAGATTTCCCACTTCTTGGTTGGGTTTTCGCCTGCCATATGAGTTCTGTTATTCTCACAGACATCATTCAAACAGTTTTCTATCCACTACTACTACTAATAATAATATGCATATATTATTAGCATCTGGGACAGAGTAGCAGGCAGTTTACTCTGGGCACCTTATTCATCCAAGCTACTCAATACTCCCCCCCCCTGTCACCAAGAAGTTAAAAGAAAAAGCTTCTACAAGTTCTTGGTGAGTAATCGCTGTTCTGAGGTCCAGAAGTTATTTTTGGTCATAAGAGACGGTAGCAGCAATATTATGTACAAAATAAGTAAAAAAAAGTAGACAAAATTTCACAGTTGGTTAGGAGCATGTAAAATGTCAGCCATCCTCTCCCATGCCATTTTATGGTCCCCCTCTCCGTCATATGACTCTGCTCCCTATGCTTCTCGTCTGTCCGTCCGTCCGCCCAACTCTGATTCCCGTCTTCCATTCTTCCATTCTGTCTCCAAATCCCTAAACTTGTTTGAGATAAATGTACAGAGACAGAAATCAATCCTTGTTTGTCTGCTCAGCTTGTTTCTAGGATTTCAACACACTGACAGACATCAATGTTGTAGAGGAGACAAATCGATAAAGAATTATAGGGATATCTAACAAGCAAGCAGCCCCTAGCTAGAACATTAGAGATGTTGACCTTTTGTTGCACACACATCCAGATGATGCTGCGTACCATTTTGCGCAATGACACTGTAGGTGAGATCAAGGCATTTTCTTTGACATGTACTCTGACTTGGTTAGTGGCTGCCATGTTAGTGTTGCTCAGCAGCACAATGTTCTCTCCTGTTTCCATGGATTAAGGGTTTAAGTTTTATATTACTTACTCAGTGTTCTGTTAATGGAGAAATTATTTCCAGAGGGAAACTGACCTTCTCGAGTACTGTCCTGGAGTGACCAGAATGAGACTCCTCGCATCTTTAACGAAACAGCCAGGGAAAGCCTGTGTTTCTACGCATAATATTGTTTGTGTCTGTGTTGTGCAGGCTTTCCTATGTTAGTTAAAGCCTCTCTCTCCCACAGTGAGTCCAGATGTCTCTGTTGCTCTAATCCTGCCCTCTCTCTCACCATATGTTAGTCTCGCTCTCTCTCTTCTCTCTCTCTATATGTTTTTGTTAGTCCCTCTCCCTCTCTCTCCATGTTTTTGTTTCTCTCTCCATGTCTCTGTTAGTTTCTCTCTCTCTGCTCCATGTCTCTCTGCTCTATTACATTTACAGAGTGTACTGTGTGTACAGACACACACACACACACACACACGAAACAACCTTTCCGCTGGCAGGAGATCAATTGAACATATACAGTTAAACCTTATGTCAGTGATAATTATTTTTCAGAGCTAAATAAAATAGTTTATTGCATATCTAGGATTGTCTCCATTTCAAATTACTTTTGTCATCCCATTGGTTGTCACAGCAACCATATATGTGCGTTACTTGGGCCAGTACTTGGACTCGATGAAACTTATCTTATGTTTCACCAAGTCATGGCTGAACGACGACATGAATAACATACAGCTAGCGGGTTATACACTGTATCGGCAGGATGGAACAGTAGCCTCTGATAAGACAAGGGGTGGCGGTCTATGTATATTTGTAAACAACAGCTGGTGCACAATATCTAAGGAAGTCTCAATGGTTTGCTCGTCTGAGGTAGTTTCTCATGATAAGCTGTAGACCACACTATTTACCAAAAGAGTTTTCATCTATATTCTTCGTCGCTGTCTATTTACCACCACAAACTGATTATGGCACTAAGACCGCACTCAATGAGCTGTATATGGCCATAAGCAAACAGGAAACGCTCATCTAGAGGCGGTGTTCGTAGTAGCCGGGGACTTTGATGCAGGGTAACTTAAATCCGTTAGACCACCTTTACTCCACACACAGACACGTGCAAAGCTTTCCCTCGCTCTCCATTTGGCAAATCTGACCATAATTCTATCCTCCTGATTCCTGCTTACAAGCAAAAACTAAAGCAGGAAGCACCAGTGACTCGGTCAATAAAAAAGTTGTCAGATGATAAGCTACAAGACTGTTTTGCTAGTACAGACTGGCATATGTTCTGGGATTCTTCCGATGGCATTGAGGAGTACACCACATCAGTCACTGGCTACATCAATAAGTGCATCGATGACATCGTCCCCACAGTGACTGTATTTACTAGAGGTCGACCGATTATGATTTTTCAATACCGATTTATTGGAGGACCAAAAAAAGCTGATACCGATTAATCTGCCTATTTTTTTCTTTTTTTATATACAGTGGGGAGAACAAGTATTTGATACACTGCCGATTTTGCAGGTTTTTCCTACTTACAAATCATGTAGAGGTCTGTAATTTTTATCATAGGTACACTTCAACTGTGAGAGACGGAATCTAAAACAAAAATCCATAAAATCACATTGTATGATTTTTTTATGATTTTGCATGACATAAGTATTTAATCACCTACCAACCAGTAAGAATTCCGGCTCTCGTTCACCTGTTAGTTTTTCTTTAAGAAGCCCTCCTGTTCTCCACGCATTACCTATATTAACTGCACCTTTTTTAACTTGTTACCTGTATAAAAGACACCTGTCCAAACACTCAATCAAACAGACTCCAACCTCTCCACAATGGCCAAGACCAGAGAGCTGTGTAAGGACATCAGGGATAAAATTGTAGACTTGCACAAGGCTGGGATGGGCTACAGGACAATAGGCAAGCAGCTTGGTGAGAAGGCAACAACTGTTGGCACAATTATTAGAAAATGGAAGAAGTTCAAGATGACGGTCAATCACCCTCGGTCTGGGGCTCCATGCAAGATCTCACCTCATGGGGCATCAATGATCATGAGGAAGGTGAGGGATCAGCCCAGAACTACACGGCAGGACCTGGTCAATGACCTGAAGAGAGCTAGGACCACAGTCTCAAAGAAAACCATTAGTAACACACTACGCCGTCATGGATTAAAATCCTGCAGCACACGCAAGGACCCCCTGCTCAAGGCAGAGCATGTCCAGGCCCGTCTGAAGTTTGCTAATGACCATCTGGTTGATCCAGAGGAGGAATGGGAGAAGGTCATGTGGTCTGATGAGATAAAAATAGAGCTTTTTGGTCTAAACTCCACTCGCCGTGTTTGGAGGAAGAAGAAGGATGAGTACAACCCCAAGAACACCATCCCAACCGTGAAGCATGGAGGTGGAAACATCATTCTTTGGGGATGCTTTTCTGCAAAGGGGAAAGGACGACTGCATCGTATTGAGGGGAGGATGGATGGGGCCATGTATTTCGCGAGATCTTGGCCAACAACCTCCTTCCCTCAGTAAGAGCATTGAAGATGGGTTGTGGCTGGGTCTTCCATCATGACAACGACCCGAAACACACAGCCAGGGCAGCTAAGGAGTGGCTCCGTAAGAAGCATCTCAAGGTCCTGGAGTGGCCTAGCCAGTCTCCAGACCTGAACCCAATAGAAAATCTTTGGAGGGAGCTGAAAGTCCGTATTGCCCAGCGACAGCCCCGAAACCTGAAGGATCTGGAGAAGGTCTGTATGGAGGAGTGGGCCAAAATCCCTGCTGCAGTGTGTGCAAACCTGGTCAAGAACTACAGGAAACGTATGATCTCTGTAATTGCAAACAAAGGTTTGGTCTACCAAATATTAAGTTCTGCTTTTCTGATGTATCAAATACTTATGTCATGCAATAAAATGCAAATGAATTACTTAAAAATCATACAATGTGATTTTCTGGATTTGTTTTAGATTCCGTTTTAGATTCCGTCTCTCACAGTTGAAGTGATAAAAATTAGAAGTAGGAAACACTGCCAATTTTGCAGGTTATCAAATACTTGTTCTCCCCACTGTGTGTGTGTGTGTGTGTGTGTGTGTGTGTGTGTGTGTGTGTGTGTGTGTGTGTGTGTGTGTATAATATATAATTTGAAATAATGACAATTACAATAATACTGAATGAACACTTAATATAATACATCAATAAAATCAATTTAGCCTCAAATAAATAATGAAACAGGTTCAATTTGACTGATTCCCTGACCTGTCAATGTTTTTAATTTGCTGTTTTTGCTGTTTTTTGTTATACTCTTCTGAATTCTATGGTTTTTACTAGATTATTTGTAGTTTTTCATGTTGTTTGTCTGTAATTTTTGTAATGACTTGGTGCTGCCTATCTTGGCCAGGACGCTCTTGTAAAAATTGATTTTAAATCTCAATGAGCCCTTCCTGGTTAAATAAAGGTTAAATAAACATTTGGTTGAAATAATACAAAAACAAAGTGTTGGCGAAAAAAGTATATATGTGCCATGTAAAAAAGCTAACGTTTAAGTTCCTTGCTCAGAACATGAGAATATATGAAAGCTGGTGGTTCCTTTTAACATGAGTCTTCAATATTCCCAGCTAAGAAGTTTTAGGTTGTAGGTATTATATGAATTATCGGACTATTTCTCTCTATACCATTTGTATTTCATATGGCTTTGACTATTGGATATTCTTATAGGCACTATAAAATTGCCAGCCTAATCTCGGGAGTTTTGCAGTCATAAACAGCACAATGCTTGAAGCACAGCGACGAGCTGCTGGCAAATGCAGGAAAGTGCTGTTTGAATGAATGCTTACGAGCCTGCTGCTGCCTACCACTGCTCAGTCAGACTGCTCTATCAAATATCAAATCATAGACTTAATTATAATATAATAACACACAGAAATACGAGCCTTAGGTCATTAATATGGTCAAATCTGGAAACTATCTTTTCGAAAATAAAAAGTTTTTTATTTCAGTGAAATACGGAACCGTTTCGTATTTTATCTAACAGGTGGCATCCCTAAATCTAAATATTGCTGTTACATTGCACAACCTTCAATGTTATGTCATAATTATGAACAATTCTGGCAAATTTGTTAGGAAGAAATGGTCTTCACACAGTGAGCAACGAGCCAGGCAGCCCAAACTGCTGCATATACCCTGACTCTGCTTGCACAGAACGCAAGAGAAGTGACACAATTTCCCCAGTTAAAATAAATTGACGTGAGCAGGCAATATTAACTAAATATGCAGGTTTAAAAAAGATATACTTGTGTATTGATTTTAAGAAAGGCATTGATGTTTATGGTTAGGTACACATTGGTGCAACAACAGTGCTTTTTTCACAAATGCGCTTGCTAAATCATCACCCGTTTGGCGAAGTAGGCTGTGATTCGATGATAAATTAACAGGCATCACATTGATTATATGCAACGCAGGACTTGCTAGATAAACAAGTAATATCATCAATCATGTGTAGTTAACTAGTGATTATGTTTGATTGTTTTTTTATAAATTTAATTCTATCTAGCAATTTCCTTGGCTCCTTGCTGCACTCACGTAACAGGTAGTCAGCCTGCCACGCAGTCTCCTCGTGGAGTGCAATGTAATCGGCCATAATCGGTGTCCAAAAATGCAGATTACCGATTGTTATGAACACTTGAAATCAGCCCTAATTAATCGGTCGACCTCTAGTACGTACATACCCCAACCAGAAGCCATGGATTACAGGCAACATCCGCACTGGGCTAAAGGGTAGAGCTCCTGCTTTCAAAGAGCGGAACTCTAACCAGGAAGCTTATAAGAAATCCAGCTATGCCCTCCGACAAACCATCAAACAGGCAAAGCATCAATTCAGGACTAAGATTGAATCGTACTACACAAGCTTCGACACTCGTCGGATGCGGCAGGACTTGCCAACTATTAGCGACTACATAGGGAAGCACATCTGTGAGCTGCCCAGTGACACAAGCCTACCAAAGGAGCTAAATTACTTCTATGCTCGCTTCGAAGCAAGTAACACTGAAACATGCATTAGAGCATCAGCTGTTCCGGACGACTGTGTTATCACGCTCTCTGTAGCTGGTGTGAGTAATAGTTTTAAACAGGTCAACATTCACAAGGCTGCAGGGCCAGACGGATTACCAGGACGTGTACTCTGAGCATGCGCTGTCCAACTGGCAAGTGTCTCCACTGACATTTTCAACCTCTCCCTGTCTGCGTCTGTAATACCAACATGTTTCAAGCAGACTACCATAGTCCCTGTGCCCAAGAACGCTAAGGTAACCTTCCTAAATGACTACCGACCCGTACCACTCACATCTGTAGCCATGAAGTGCTTTGAAAGGCTGGTCATGGCCCACATCAACACAATTATCCCAGAAACCCTAGACCCACTCTAATTTGCATACCACCCCAACAGATCAACAGGTGATGTAATCTCTTTTGCACTCCGCACTGCCCTGGCCCACCTGGACAAAAGGAACACCTATGTGAGAACGCTATTCATTGACTACAGCTCAGTGTTCAACACCATAGTGCCCTCAAAGCTCATCACTAAGCTAAGGACCCTGGGTCTAAAAACCTCCCTCTGCAACTGGATCCTGGACTTCCTGACGGGCTGCCACCAGGTGGTTAGGGGTTGGTAACAACACATCTGCCATGCTGATCCTCAACTTGGGGGCCCCTTGGGTGCGTGCTCAGTCCCCACTTGTACTCCCTGTTCACTCATGACTGCATGGCCAGGCATGACTCCAACACCATCATTAAGTTTGCTGATGACACAACAGTGGTAGGCCTGATCACTGACAACGACGAGACAGCCTATAGGAAGGAGGTCGGAGACCTGGCCGTGTGGTGCCAGGATAACAACCTCTCCTTCAATTTGATCAAGAAAAAGGAGGTGATTGTGGACTACAGGAAAAGGAGGACCGAGCACGCCCCCATTCTCATGACAGGGTTGTAGTGGAGCAGGTTGAGAGCTTCAAGTTCCTTGGTGTCCACATCACCAATAAGCTACCATGGTCCTTGCACACTAAGACAGTTGTGAAGAGGGCACGGCAAAACCTATTCCCCCTCAGGAGCCTGAAAAGATTTGGCATGGGTCCTCAGATCCTCAAAAGGTTCTACAGCTGCACCATCGAGAGCATCCTGACTGGTTGCATCACTGCCTGGTATGGCAACTGCTTGGCCTCCGACCGCAAGGCACTACAGAGGGTAGTGCGTGCAGCCCAGTACATCACTGGGGCCAAGCTTCCTGCCATTCAAGACCTCTATACCAGGCGGTGTCAGAGGAAGGCCCTAAAAATTCTCAGACTCCAGCCACCCTAGTCATAGACGGTTCTCTCTGCTACCGCACTCTACCTACATGTACATATTACCTCGACTAACCGGTGCCCCCGCACATTGACTCTGTATCGGTACCCACTGTATATAGCCTCGCTATTGTTATTTTACTGCTGCTCTTTAATTATTTGTTACTTTTATTTCTTATTTTTTTACTTAACACAGATTTTTCTTAACTGTGTCGGTTAAGGGCTTGTAAGTAACGATTTCACTGTTGTATTCTACTCATGTGACAAATCATCTGAGTAAGTGTGCTCCCATCTTATTGATCCTTAATGGTGAAACAGCCACGTGTGATAGAGAACAATATGTACTGGATATAATTTTTTTTACCATTCTGCTCGATGCTCCTCAGCTCGGCAACAAAAACAATAACAACGGTGGTGTGGCTGCAAGTGGCGATGTTTCCCCCTACTGCGGATTCTGTCTTTAAAAGGTCAAACTCATCCTAGATCAGCACTTCTACGCTGAGACACTTTGTGAATAGGGGCACTGATGTTTGTTCCTCTGGGAGCATGTGTAGATGTGTTCAACAGGAATCAGTCGCCCTGTGTCCTAAATTCCAGTTGTCTGTTCGACTATTTTCAGAATTCAAGCCAGGTCAGGCAGACAAGCACAGAGCAGACCCAATCATGAATGAGCTCATTGTGTGTGTGTGTGTGTGTGTGTGTGTGTGTGTGTGTGTGTGTGTGTGTGTGTGTGTGTGTGTGTGTGTGTGTGTGTGTGTGTGTGTGTGTGTGTGTGTGTGTGTGTGTGTGTGTGTGTGTGTGTGTGTGTGTGTGTGTGTGTGTGTCACTGTGACCATATCAATTTGTGTGTGCAGGAGAAAACCCTCTGCAACATAGCTCAATGTTACAAACAGAAATCTGGGTTGTGTTCATTAGGGGACACCGTATCAAAACAATTCAATTTCAGGTACATGTAGGCTAGTACCAGGCTCCACTTTTCACTCTGTTTTCTTCCAATTTGAGCCTTGTGGACATGACCCTGATGTAGGGATTGATGTCTGACAACAAATATCTGTTCTGTCGCCCACTCTCCTCTCTGTTTCCAGTTCTCCTCCCCCTTTCCTCAGACACACGCTGAGCATGCTGGGACGTGAGTCAGGCGTTATGGATCCCGAGGAGCAGGAGCTGCAGAATGACTACCGTTACCGTAGTTACGCGGCAGTCATCGAGAAGGCCCTGCGGAACTTTGAGTCATCCAGTGAATGGGCCGACCTCATCTCCTCTCTGGGTAAACTCAACAAGGTACGGTTGACATGGCTGGTACAATTATATTCAGACATGAAGCCACTCTAGACCAGGGGTTCTTAAACTTTTTCAGCCTGGGACCAAAATGAGAAGTTCAGTGTTTTCCTTGAACCCAAGCTCATGAATGTGATGTCACCAGGCAGACCAAAATTGTAAAAAAAAAGATTCATAAGGAATAAGGGTTTGAAGTGTCTGTCCTATAAATATATATATTTTTGAACACATATTTAACCCCTTTTTTGGGGTAGGCACAAAACTACCTCCATACCATTATTTTATTTTATTTCACCGCTAATCTGAAAACAAGACTCCCTAAATTTTATCAGCATATCGATTGCGCAACCAGGGGTGGAAAGACCTTGGATCATTGTTACTCTAACTTCCGCAACGCATATAAGGCCCTGCCCCGCCCCCCTTTCGGAAAAGCTGACCACGACTCCATTTTGTTGATCCCTGCCTACAGACAGAAACTAAAACAAGAGGCTCCCACGCTGAGGTCTGTCCAACGCTGGTCCGACCAAGCTGACTCCACACTCCAAGACTGCTTCCATCACGTGGACTGGGAGATGTTTCGTATTGCGTCAGATAACAACATTGACGAATACGCTGATTCGGTGTGCGAGTTCATTAGAACGTGCGTTGAAGATGTCGTTCCCATAGCAACGATTAAAACATTCCCTAACCAGAAACCGTGGATTGATGGCAGCATTCGTGTGAAACTGAAAGCGCGAACCACTGCTTTTAATCAGGGCAAGGTGTCTGGTAACATGACCGAATACAAACAGTGCAGCTATTCCCTCCGCAAGGCTATCAAACAAGCTAAGCGCCAGTACAGAGACAAAGTAGAATCTCAATTCAACGGCTCAGACACAAGAGGCATGTGGCAGGGTCTACAGTCAATCACGGACTACAGGAAGAAATCCAGCCCAGTCACGGTCCAGGATGTCTTGCTCCCAGGCAGACTAAATCACTTTTTTGCCCGCTTTGAGGACAATACAGTGCCACTGACACGGCCTGCAACGAAAACATGCGGTCTCTCCTTCACTGCAGCCGAGGTGAGTAAGACATTTAAACGTGTTAACCCTCGCAAGGCTGCAGGCCCAGACGGCATCCCCAGCCGCGCCCTCAGAGCATGCGCAGACCAGCTGGCCGGTGTGTTTACGGACATATTCAATCAATCCCTATACCAGTCTGCTGTTCCCACATGCTTCAAGAGGGCCACCATTGTTCCTGTTCCCAAGAAAGCTAAGGTAACTGAGCTAAACGACTACCGCCCCGTAGCACTCACATCCGTCATCATGAAGTGCTTTGAGAGACTAGTCAAGGACCATATCACCTCCACCCTACCTGACACCCTAGACCCACTCCAATTTGCTTACCGCCCAAATAGGTCCACAGACGATGCAATCTCAACCACACTGCACACTGCCCTAACCCATCTGGACAAGAGGAATACCTAAGTGAGAATGCTGTTCATCGACTACAGCTCGGCATTCAACACCATAGTACCCTCCAAGCTCGTCATCAAGCTCGAGACCCTGGGTCTCGACCCCGCCCTGTGCAACTGGGTACTGGACTTCCTGACGGGCCGCCCCCAGGTGGTGAGGGTAGGCAACAACATCTCCTCCCCGCTGATCCTCAACACTGGGGCCCCACAAGGGTGCGTTCTGAGCCCTCTCCTGTACTCCCTGTTCACCCACGACTGCGTGGCCACGCACGCCTCCAACTCAATCATCAAGTTTGCGGACGACACAACAGTGGTAGGCTTGATTACCAACAACGACGAGACGGCCTACAGGGAGGAGGTGAGGGCCCTCGGAGTGTGGTGTCAGGAAAATAACCTCACACTCAACGTCAACAAAACTAAGGAGATGATTGTGGACTTCAGGAAACAGCAGAGGGAACACCCCCCTATCCACATCGATGGAACAGTAGTGGAGAGGGTAGCAAGTTTTAAGTTCCTCGGCATACACATCACAGACAAACTGAATTGGTCCACTCACACAGACAGCATCGGCTGAAGAAATTCGGCTTGTCACCAAAAGCACTCACTAACTTCTACAGATGCACATTCGAGAGCATCCTGGCGGGCTGTATCACCGCCTGGTATGGCAACTGCACCGCCCTCAACCGTAAGGCTCTCCAGAGGGTAGTGAGGTCTGCACAACGCATCACCGGGGGCAAACTACCTGCCCTCCAGGACACCTACACCACCCGATGCCACAGGAAGGCCATAAAGATCATCAAGGACATCAACCACCCGAGCCACTGCCTGTTCACCCCGCTATCATCCAGAAGGCGAGGTCAGTACAGGTGCATCAAAGCTGGGACCGAGAGACTGAAAAACAGCTTATATCTCAAGGCCATCAGACTGTTAAACAGCCACCACTAACACTGAGTGGCTGCTGCCAACACACTGACACTGACTCAACTCCAGCCACTTTAATAATGGGAAATGATGTAAATATATCACTAGCCACTTTAAACAATGCTACCTTATATAATGTTACTTACCCTACATTATTCATCTCATATGCATACGTATATACTGTACTCTATATCATCGACTGTATCCTTATGTACTACATGTATCACTAGCCACTTTAAACTATGCCACTTTGTTTACATACTCATCTCATTTGTACATACTGTACTCGATACCATCTACTGTATCTTGCCTATGCTGCTCTGTACCATCACTCATTCATATATCCTTATGTACATATTCTTTATCCCCTTACACTGTGTACAAGACAGTAGTTTTGGAATTGTTAGTTAGATTACTTGTTATTGCTGCATTGTCGGAACTAGAAGCACAAGCATTTCGCTACACTCGCATTAACATCTGCTAACCATGTGTATGTGACAAATAAAATTTGATTTGATATCGGTTACCTTGAGACGAGTCCCGCAAAACTTGTAGGGAGGGGTCTTAGAGCAAAACGGAGAACACCATCATGTTCATGAGAATCTCCCCTTTCCACAAACATAAGTTGGCACATTGTCAGTACTGACTTCTGACGACTCCCTTGGGGCTTGTGGGGGTCGTAGAGACTAGAGGTCGACCGATTATGATTTTTCGATACCGATTTATTGGAGGACCAAAAAAGCCGAAACCGATTTAATCGGCCATATTTATTTTTTATTTATTTGTAATAATGACAATTACAACAATACTGAATGAACACTTATTTTAACTTAATATAATACATCAATAAAAATCAATTTAGCCTCAAATAAATAATGAAACATGTTCAATTTAGTTTAAATAATGCAAAAACAAAGTGTTGGAGAAGAAAGTAAAAGTGAAATATGTACCATGTAAGTTCCTTGCTCAGAACATGAGAACATATGAAAGCTGGTGGTTCCTTTTAAGATGAGACTTCAATATTCCCAGGTAAGAGGTTTTAGGTTGTAGTTAATATAGTATTTATAGGACTATTTCTCTCTGTACCATTTGTATTTCATTAACCTTTGACTATTGGATGTTCTTATTGGCACTTTAGTTTTGCCAGTGTAACAGTATAGCTTCCGTCCCTCTCCTCGCCCCTACCTGGGCTCGAACCAGGAACACATCGACAACAGCCACCCTCGAAGCATCGTTACCTATCGCTCCACAAAATCTGCGGCCCTTGCAGAGCAAGGGGAACAACTACTCCAAGTCTCAGAGTGAGTCAAGTTTGAAACGCTATTAGCGCGCACCCAGCTAGCTAGCTAGCCATTTCCCATTGGTTACACCAGCCTAATCTCGGGAGTTGATAGGCTTGAAGTCATAAACAGCGCCATGCTTAAATAATTGCGAAGAGCTGCTGGCAAACGCACAAAAGTGCTATTTGAATGAATGCTTACGAGCCTGCTGCTGCCTACCATCGCTCAGTCAGACTGCTCTATCAAATATCAAATCATAGACTTAATTATAACATAATAACACACAGAAATACGAGCCTTTGGTCATTAATATGGTTGAATCTGGAAACTATCATTTCGAAAGCAAAGCGTTTATTATTTCAGTGAAATACAGAACCGTTCCGTATTTTATCTAACGGCTGGCATCCCTAAGTCTAAATATTGCTGTTACATTGCACAACCTTCAATGTTATGTCATAATTACATATAATTCTGGCAAATTAGTTCGCAACGAGCCAGGCGGCCCAAACTGCTGCATATACCCTGACTCTGCGTGCAATGAACACGAGAAGTGACACAATTTTACCTGGTTAATATTGCCTGTTAACCTGGATTTATTTTAACTAAATATGCAGGTTTAAAAATATATACTTCTGTGTATTGATTTTAAGAAAGGAATTGGTGTTTATGGTTAGGTACAGTTGTGCAATGATTGTGCTTTTTTCGCAAATGCGCTTTTTTTTAAATCATCCCCCATTTGGCGAAGTTGGCTGTCTTTGTTAGGAAGAAATAGTCTTCACACAGTTCGCAACAAGCCAGGGGGCCCAAACTGCTGCATATACCCTGACTCTGTTGCAAGAGAAGTGACACAATTTACCAGTTCAACTAAAATCATGTTAGCAGGCAATATTAACTAAATATGCAGGTTTAAAAAATATATACTTGTATTGATTTTAAGAAAGGCATTGATGTTTATGGTTAGGTACATGTTGGAGCAACGACAGCCCTTTTTCCGCGAATGTGCACCGCATTGATTATATGCAAAGCAGGACACGCTAGATAAACTAGTAATATCATCAACCATGTGTAGTTAACTAGTGATTATGATTGATTGATTGATTGTTTTTTATAAGATAAGTTTAATGCTAGCTAGCAACTTACCTTGGCTTCTTACTGCATTCGCGTAACAGGCAGGCTCCTCGTGGAGTGCAATGAGAGGCAGGTGGTTAGAGCGTTGACTAGTTAACTGTAAGGTTGCAAGATTGAATCCCCGAGCTGAAGGTAAAATCTGTCGTTCTGCCCCTGAACGAGGCAGTTAACCCACCGTTCCTAGGCCGTCAATGAAAATAACAATATGTTCTTAACTGACTTGCCTAGTTAAATAAATGTGTAAAAAATATATAATATCGGCCAAATCGGTGTTCAAAAATACAGATTTCCGATTGTTATGAAAACTTGAAATCGGCCCTAATTAATCTCATATTTCCATAGTTCGGACGCTACAGACATTTTCATGAGAAGTCCAGTTTTCGGGATGTCTCATGTTCTGACAAACACCTCTGTAGCTCGCCATCTTCCACCACAGATGTGGAAGGCCGCCATAGATATCTCCAGCTTAAACTGACTGATTTTGAAGGAGATTTTTGTATTATGTTATTTAGATTGACGCACCTGTACGTCAATAGACTGATATCTGAGTGAGAGTGACTGACCAAATCAATGGTGGCATTTTCTGAGTGTATTCATGTCCTTACAGAGTAGAAGCTAACTGCTTATTCTTTAGCATTGACGAGTTAGCCATGTTATTGGGCTCTTGGTCAGTGTATTGTACTTTCTGTGTTTGAGTGGTTCTCTGGCTCTGGGCCCAGTCACTACCTGCAGTCACTTGTCCGTCCTGCTGGTGTTGCCATGGTTGGGTCGGTCTGGTTCTGTCTGGATCTGGCTCCAAGATCAGTGGTCTGTGAGATTGGGAATGTTTTTCCATCTCATAGCGGATGCCAATCTATCAATCGAGTTTCAGAAAATAAGCCTACATCATTGTTCATTCACTTAGCCCACAATCATTCAATGGAGAGGATGATAGTCTATACCTTTTTACTTGATAATGTATTTGCTTCTAACTATTAAAGCTGTTAGAAGACAACACTTTATTCAAACTCTCATTGACCTATCATACAGAGTGTTTTGATTGCTTTTGCAGGCACTCAGTTTAACATTTCTCGTAAACTGTTCTACTGCAGTAGCCCAGAATTAGAGGTCGACCGATTCATCAGAATGGCCGATTTAATTAGGGCCGATTTCAAGTTTTCATAACAATCGGAAATCGGTATTTTGGGCGCCATTTGCAGATTTTTACATTTTCTACATGTTGTATTTATTTTTATACCTTTTATTTAACTAGGCAAGTCAGTTAAGAACACATTCTTATTTTCAATGACGGCCTAGGAACGGTGGGTTAACTGCCTTGTTCAGGGCAGAACGACAGATTTTCACCTTGTCAGCTCGGGGGATCCAATCTTGCAACCTTACAGTTTACTAGTCCAATGCAATAATGACCTGCCTTTCTCTCGTTGCACTCCACAAGGAGACTGCCTGTAGGTCACTGCTTGTGACACATTTAGCAAGAAGGATGTTTGCTTCAGAGTGTTATGGTAGAATGCCAGTGTGTGTTGATCTGTATGTGTCTAGGGGCTATGTGAGAATGAGTGAGGATCCCTTCAGGCCACTTTAATCTGTCATGTAAACAAAGCAACACTTCCAGTTCCTGCTCATCTATTTGGTTATGTTGACAGTGTCAGTACTGCATGACCTATTTTTTTGTCAATAGCCCAGACAAATGACATATTAGATACACAATAATTACCCATGAATAGTTTTTTTCTTTGGTATTCATTACAACACACACCACTAACTACCACCACAAGCACCATTTGGTACCAGGTAGTTACCCCCCTTCATCACCGCTCTCCCTCTCTCTAATCCTCCCTCCCCAGGCCCTGCAGAGTAACCTGCGCTACTCTCTGCTGCCCAAGAGGCTAATCATTGGGAAGCGTCTGGCCCAGTGTCTGCACCCAGCCCTGCCCAGCGGAGTGCACATCAAGGCCCTGGAGACCTATGAGGTCATCTTCAAGATCATCGGCACCAAATGGCTGGCCAAGGACCTCTTCATCTACAGGTGTAGGACTCATGCTAACCCATAGGATGTGTCCGTCCGTCTGTATTGTCTGTCTGTCCTGAGGTGTTGTAGGCCTATTGACCTGCCCATGTGTTAATGGATTGTGTGTTCTCCTGTACTGATGTAATATCATCAACCATGTGTAGTTAACTAGTGATTATGATTGATTGATTGATTGTTTATAAGAAGTTTAATGCTAGCTAGAAACTTACCTTGGCTTCTTACTGCATTCGTGTAACAGGCAGGCTCCTCGTGGAGTGCAATGAGAGGCAGGTGGTTAGAGTGTTGGACTAGTTAACTGTAAGGTTGCAAGATTGAATTCCCAAGCTGACAAGGTAAAAATCTGTCGTTCTGCCACTGAACAAGGCAGTTAACCCACCGTTCCTAGGCCGTCATTGAAAATAAGAATGTGTTCTTAACTGACTTGCCTAGTTAAATAAAGGTGTAAAAAAAGACATGCATTCTCCTGTACTGATGTGTGTGTGAGTTAATGTGTTGTATTGATCTCTATCTTTGTGTGTGTGTGTGTTAGCTCGGGGCTGTTCCCGTTGCTGGGCCATGCTGCAATGGCAGTGAAGCCAGCCCTGTTGACGCTGTATGAGCGCTACTACCTCCCCCTACAGAGGGCCCTACTGCCCAGCCTACAGGCCTTCATCACTGGACTACTGCCTGGCCTGGAGGAGGGGGCTGAGGTTTATGACAGGTACGCGCGTGCACGCACACACACATGCAAAATTGCAATCTACAGTGCCTTGCGAAAGTATTCGGCCCCCTTGAACTTTGCGACCTTTTGCCACATTTCAGGCTTCAAACATAAAGATATAAAACTGTATTTTTTTTGTGAAGAATCAACAACAAGTGGGACACAATCATGAAGTGGAACGACATTTATTGGATATTTCAAACTCTTTTAACAAATCAAAAACTGAAAAATTGGGCGTGCAAAATTATTCAGCCCCTTTACTTTCAGTGCAGCAAACTCTCTCCAGAAGTTCAGTGAGGATCTCTGAATGATCCAATGTTGACCTAAATGACTAATGATGATAAATACAATCCACCTGTGTGTAATCAAGTCTCCGTATAAATGCACCTGCACTGTGATAGTCTCAGAGGTCCGTTAAAAGCGCAGAGAGCATCATGAAGAACAAGGAACACACCAGGCAGGTCCGAGATACTGTTGTGAAGAAGTTTAAAGCCGGATTTGGATACAAAAAGATTTCCCAAGCTTTAAACATCCCAAGGAGCACTGTGCAAGCGATAATATTGAAATGGAAGGAGTATCAGACCACTGCAAATCTACCAAGACCTGGCCGTCCCTCTAAACTTTCAGCTCATACAAGGAGAAGACTGATCAGAGATGCAGCCAAGAGGCCCATGATCACTCTGGATGAACTGCAGAGATCTACAGCTGAGGTGGGAGACTCTGTCCATAGGACAACAATCAGTCGTATATTGCACAAATCTGGCCTTTATGGAAGAGTGGCAAGAAGAAAGCCATTTCTTAAAGATATCCATAAAAAAGTGTCGTTTAAAGTTTGCCACAAGCCACCTGGGAGACACACCAAACATGTGGAAGAAGGTGCTCTGGTCAGAGGAAACCAAAATTGAACTTTTTGGCAACAATGCAAAACGTTATGTTTGGCGTAAAAGCAACACAGCTGAACACACCATCCCCACTGTCAAACATGGTGGTGGCAGCATCATGGTTTGGGCCTGCTTTTCTTCAGCATGGACAGGGAAGATGGTTAAAATTGATGGGAAGATGGATGGAGCCAAATACAGGACCATTCTGGAAGAAAACCTGATGGAGTCTGCAAAAGACCTGAGACTGGGACGGAGATTTGTCTTCCAACAAGACAATGATCCAAAACATAAAGCAAAATCTACAATGGAATGGTTCAAAAATAAACATATCCAGGTGTTAGAATGGCCAAGTCAAAGTCCAGACCTGAATCCAATCGAGAATCTGTGGAAATAACTGAAAACTGCTGTTCACAAATGCTCTCCATCCAACCTCACTGAGCTCGAGCTGTTTTGCAAGGAGGAATGAGAAAATATTTCAGTCTCTCGATGTGTAAAACTGATAGAGACATACCCCAAGCGACTTACAGCTGTAATCGCAGCAAAAGGTGGCGCTACAAAGTATTAACTTAAGGGGGCTGAATAATTTTGCACGCCCAATTTTTCAGTTTTTGATTTGTTAAAAAAGTTTGAAATATCCAATAAATGTCGTTCCACTTCATGATTGTGTCCCACTTGTTGTTGATTCTTCACAAAAAAATACAGTTTTATATCTTTATGTTTGAAGCCTGAAATGTGGCAAAAGGTTGCAAAGTTCAAGGGGGCCGAATACTTTCGCAAGGCACTGTATATTGCAATATACACTGAGTGTACAAAACATGACATAGACTGACCAGGTGAAAGCTATGATCCCTTATTGATGTCACTTGTTAATTCTACTTTAATCAGTGTAGATGAAGAGGAAAGCCTTGACACAATTGAGACATGGATTGTGTATGTGTGCCATTAAGGGTGAATGGGCAAGACAAAAGATTGAAGTGCCTTTGAACGGGGTATGATAATAGTTGCCAGGTGCACCAGTTTGAGAACTGCAACACTGCTGGGTTTTCCACGCTCAACATTTTCTTGTGTGTATAAAGAATGGACCAAAGGACATGCAGCCAACTTGACACAACTGTGGGAAGCATTGGAGTCAACATGGGCCAGCATCCCTGTGGAAGGCTTTGGACACCTTGTAGAATCCATGCCTCGATGAATTGAGGCTGTTCTGACGGAAAAAGGAGTGCAACTCAATATTAGGTGTTCAGTGTATTTTCTTTTGTTGTTTTTGTTTTTACCCCTTTTTCTCCCCAATTTCATGGTATCCAATTGTTTTGTCTCATCGCTACAACTCCCGTACGGGCTCGGGAGAGACGAAGGTTGAAAGTCATGCGTCCTCCGATACACAACCCAACCAAGCCGCAACTCCCGTACGGGAGCGCGCATCCAACCCGGAAGCCAGCCGCACCAATGTCTCGGAGGAAACACTGTGCACCTTGGTTAGTGCCCACTGCGCCCGGCCCGCCACAGGAGTCGCTGGTGCGCGATGAGACAAGGATATCCCTACTGGCCAAACTCTCCCTAACCCGGACGACGCTAGGCCAATTGTGCGTCGTCCCACGGACCTCCCGGTCGCGGCCGGTTACGACAGAGCCTGGGCGAGAACCCAGAGTCTCTGGGGGCACAGCTGGCGCTTCAGTACAGCACCCTTAACCACTGTGCCACCAGGGAGGCCCACTCAGTGTATTTTCTTTTGCATAGATAATTTCATGATATTACGAATCCTCTTCCCCCTCTCCCCACTCTCCAGGACGGATGCATTGCTACTGAGACTGTCTATGTTGGTGGGCCAGCAGGTGTTCTATGGGGCTCTGTGGGGCAGTGTATTGGTCAGCCCTCTAGTCCGGCTGCCTGCCTCTCTCTTCATCGTCACACACTTTGACCGCTTAACCCCCCCGCACCAGCAAACACGCATGCTGGGCTATGACAACCGCCTGGTGGTGAGTTATTGTGTGTTAGTGTGAGCGAGTGTAGGGTTGTGTTGGCCATGTTGGATAACCTGTCTGTCTGTCTGTCTGTCTCTCTTTCTCTCTCTCTCCCAGGTGAAGGCGTTGTGTCTGTCTCTGCAGGACTCAAATGTTCTGGTGCAGAGGAACATGCTGGAGATCCTGCTCTTCTTCTTCTCCTTGGCCACCTGCCTGGTAAGTAACGTTAAAATAACATTTTATTGGTCACATACACATATTTAGCAAATGTTATTGTGGAGGGAGCATCGTGGTTTGGGGCTGCTTTGCTCAGGGTCTGGACAGCTTGCTATCATCGCCGAAAAATTTATTCCCAAGTTTATCAAGACATTTATCAAGACATCAAGACGTTTATCAAGACATTTTGCAGGAGAATGTTAGGCTATCTGTCCACCAATTGAAGCTCAACAGAAGTTGGGTGATGCAACAGGACAACGACAAAAAAAACACAGAAGTAAATCAACAACAGAATGGCTTCAACAGATTAAAATACGCCTTCTGGAGTGGCCAAGTCAGGTTCCTGACCTCAAACCGATTTGAGATGCTGTGGTATGACCTCAAAAGACCGGTTCACACCAGACATCCCAAGAATATTGCTGAACTGATACAGTTTTGTAAAGAGGATTTTTCCAAAATTCCTCCTGACCGTTGTGCAGGTCTGATCCGCAATTACAGAAAATGTTTGGTTGAGGTTATTGCTGCAAAAAGGAGGGTCAACCAGTTATTAAATCCAAGTGTTCATGTAGTTTTTCCACCCTGCACTGTGAATGTTTACACAGTCTGTTCAATAAAGACATGAAAACGTATAATTGTTTGTGCATTATTAGTTTAAGCCGACTGTGTTTGTCTGTTGCTGTGACTTAGATGAAGATCAGATCACATTTTATGACAAATCTATGCAGAAATCCAGGTAATTCCAAAGGGTTCACATACTTTTTCTTGCCACTGTATGATATGCGTAAAGCAGTATGTAAACCTTATTTAAGTGAATAGTCTTCTATTATTTAAAGTGGCCAGTGATTCAATGTATATAGGGCAGCACCCTCGTAAGGTTGTAGGGATGAGTAGCCGGGTGGGACCTGGCTAGTGATGGCTATTTAACAGTCTGATGGCCTTGAGATAGAAGCTGTTTTTTTGTCTCTCGGTCCCAGCTTTGATGTACCTGTACTGACCTCGCCTTCTTGATGGTAGCAGGGTGAACAGGCTGCGGCTCGGGTGGTTGATGTCCTTGATGATCTTTTTGGCCTACCTGTGACATCAGGTGCTGTAGGTGTCCTGGAGGGCAGGCAGTGTGCCCCCTGGTGATGCGTTGGGCAGACAGTACCACCCTCTGGAGAGATCTGTGGTTGGGTGGTGCAGTTGACTTACCAGGCGGTGATACAGCCCAACAGGATGCTCTCAATTGTGCATCTGTAAAAGTTTGTGAGGGTTTTAGGGGCCAAGCCGAATTTCTTCAGCCTCCTGAGGTTAAAGAGGCACTGTTGCGCCTTCTTCACAACACTGTCTGCGTGTGGGTGGACCATTTCAGATTGTGAGTGATGTGTACACCGCGGAACTTGAAGCTTTCCACCTTCTCGATTGCTGTCCCGTCGATGTGGATAGGGGCATGCTGTTTCCTGAAGTCCACGATCAGTTTCTTTGTTTTGTAGACATTGAGTGAGAGGTTATTTTCCTGGCCCCACTCTGCCAGGTCCCTCACCTCCTCCCTGTAGGCTGTCTCGTCATTGTTGGTAACTACTACTGTTGTGTCGACTGAAAACTTGATGATTGAGTTGGAGGTGTGAATGGCCATGCAGTTATGGGTGAACAGGGAGTACAGGAATGGGCTGAGCACGCACCCATGTGGGGCCCCTGTGTTGATGATCAGCGAAGTGGAGTTGTTGTTTCCTACCTTCGCCCCTGGAGGCAGCCCTTCTGGATGTCCAGTACCAAGTTGCATACGGCGGGGTTCAGACACAGGGCCCTGAGCTTAACGATGAGCTTGGAGGGTACTATGGTGTTGAAGGCTGAGCTATAGTCAATCAACAGCATTCTGACGTAGGTATTCCTCTTGTCCAGATGGGATAGGGCAGTGTGCAGCACAATGGAAATGGCATCGTCTGTGGATCTATTGGGGCGGTATGCAAATTGACGAGGGTCTAGGGTGTCAGGTAAGGTAGAGGTTCATGATGACAGAAGTGAGTGCTACAGGGCGATGGTCATTTAGTTCAGTTACCTTTGCTTTGTTGGGTACATGAACAATGGTAGACATCTTGATAGGGAGAGATTGAATATGTCAGTAAACACTACAGCTAGCTGGTCTGCACATGCTCTTAGGACGCGGCTAGGGATGCCGTCTGGGCCGGCAGCCTTGTGAGGGTTAACACGTTTAAATGTCTTACGTCGGCCACGGAGAACGAGAGCCCACAGTCCTTGGGAGCCGGCCGCTTCGGTGGCACTGTGTTCTCCTCAGAGGGCAAAGAAGGTGTTTAGCTTGTCTGGGAGCAAGACATCGGTGTCCGCTACGTGGCTGGTTTTCGCTTTGTAGTCCGTGATTGTCTGTAGACCCTGCCACATAAGTCTTGTCTGAGCCACTGAATTGCGACTCCACTTTGCCTCTGTACTGACATTTTGCATGTTTGTTTGCATTACGGAACGAATAACTACACTTTGTATATTCCCAGTCACCTTGCCATGGTTAAATGCGGTGGTTCGCGCTTTCAGTTTTGTGCGAATGCTGCTATCTATCCACGGTTTCTGGTTTGGGTAGGTTTTAATAGTCACCATTGGAATAACATCCCCTGTACACTTCCCGATGAACTCAGTCATCGTGTCCTTGCAAGCGTCAATGTTTTTCTCAGAGGTTAGAGGTTTACCTCCTCTTCCTCCACCACCTCCTCCTATTCCTTTTTCTCCTCTGTCTCACCTCCTTCTTCTCACCTCCTCCTCTCCTCTTCCTCCTCACCTCCTCCTCCTCCTCCTCCTTATATACTCTGTCCTGCTCTTCCCTTAATCCTCTTTCATCTCCTCTTCCAACTCTTCCTTCTTTGCCTCTCTATCTTCATCCTCTCCCCTTTCCCTGTGCCCCATGTAACTGTCCCTGTTATTACCTCAGGACCCAACCCAAGGCAGTATTCCTATGACTAGGGAGGACACGATCAGAGTGGTGTCTGCTGCTTCCCTCACGCTGCTCCGCAGAGACATGTCCCTCAACAGACGCCTCTACGCCTGGCTGCTAGGTAGTTAGTGTGGATAGACATGCACCACAGCCATGTTCACACACACACATACACACAATGAAGTTATGGCTTTGAGTTGTAGTCTAGCAGTAGGCCTGAATATACTTCACTATGTAGCTAATAAATGTAGTTTTTGCTAATGTCGTTAAGATCTACCTAATAAATGTATCCATGTAGCCTCAATTGTTTGCATCTCTTCTTTTAGGGAATAAAATGTCTGCCTTGATATTATAAGTGAATAACTGTATCTGTGTGTGTTGCTGTTCCCCAGGCACAGATATTAAGGGGGGTATGGTTGCTGCAGACCCTGACCTCTTCATCTCCATGGAAGAACACACAGCCTTCTACTTCAACACCCACTCCAGAGAACTCTTAGTGCAGGTTGGACACACTAGCTAACACTACTGTTGATCAGTGGCAGTATATAAATCATACTGTTCCAGATTATTAAACCTCATGAAGGACTTAAAACACCTGCCTTTAAATGCAAGTCATTCATTTTAATATGAAACCATGAAAACAAGGTGAACTTGAATTCAGTAAATACCCAGTGGTGTAACCGTGTGTGTCCTCTGTGTCTCTGTCCTTAGGCTTTGATCAACATCTTGAATCAGAAGGATGTGGAGGCGGACCCGGAGAGCGTGATTGGTTATCTACGACCCTTCCGCATCATCATCAGCCTTATAGATAAGCCAGAGATAGGTAAACACACACCTCCCCTACTTCAGGCCTCATCTCTCCCACCCCTCCCCTCCCCTTCTCACTCTCTCCAGCTGTCTTAAGCCCTCTGCTGGTAAGTAGGGTGTAGTGGTAATGATGTTCATCTCACTCAGGTCCTCTGATAGTGGGCAGTGTGTGATGATAATGATGATGATGGTGGTCTCTCTCAGGTCCTCTGATAGTGGACAGTGTGTGATGATAATGAGGATGATGATGGTGGTCTCTCTCAGGTCCTCTGATAGTGGGCAGTGTGTGATGGTGATGATGGTGGTCTCTCTCAGGTCCTCTGGTAGTGGGCAGTGTGATGATGATGATGATGATGGTGGTCTCTCTCAGGTCCTCTGATAGTGGGCAGTGTGTGATGATGATGATGATGGTGGTCTCTCTCAGGCCATCTGATAGTGGGCAGTATGTGATGATAATGAGGAAGATGATGGTGGTCTCTGGTCCTCTGATAGTGGGCAGTGTGTGATGATGATGGTGGTCTCTCTCAGGTCCTCTGATAGTGGGCAGTGTGTGATAATGATGGTGGTCTCTCTCAGGTCCTCTGATATTGGGCAGTGTGTGATAATGATGCTGGTCTCTCTCAGGTCCTCTGATAGTGAGCAGTGTGTGATGATGGTGGTCTCTCTCAGGTCCTCTGATAGTGGGCAGTTTGTGATAATGATGATGATAATGATGCTGGTCTCACTCAGGTCCTCTGATAATGGGCAGTGTGGGATAATGATGGTGGTCTCTCTGAGGTCCTCTGATAGTGGGCAGTGTGTGAGGATTAGTGGTCTCTCTCAGCTCCTCTGGTAGTGGGCAGTGTGTGATGATGATGGTGGTCTCTCTCAGGTCCTCTGGTAGTGGGCATTGTGTGATGATAATGAGGATGATGATGGTGGTCTCTCTCAGGTCCTCTGATAGTGGGCAGTGTGTGAGGATAGTGGTCTCTCTCAGGTCCTCTGATAGAGTGCAGTTTGATGATTATGATGATGGTGGTCTCACTCAGGTCCTCTGATAATGGGCAGTGTGGGATAATGATGCGGGTCTCTCTCAGGTCCTCTGATAGTGGGCAGTGTGTGATGATGATGATGATGGTGGTCTCTCTCAGGTCCTCTGATAGTGGACAGTATGTGATGATAATGATGGTGGTCTCTCTCAGGTCCTCTGATAGTGGGCAGTGTGTTATTGGAGGTGGTGAGAGCATTCTACAGCTACTGCAGAGAGATGTTGGGGGAGGAGTCTATCACCAGCACTGGCCTGACAGGCAACCAGCTAGCCAGGTGAGAGGATGGGACGAGTGGAGAGTGAACTAATATAGATGAATGATATTTATTGGGAAGTTTCCTAAAAAGAGATCGACATGATAGTGACTGCCTAGATGTGTTGTCTGTGCAGTAAAATAAAAGAGAACAAGAACGCATCAGAAATCATAAAGACGGTGAACATGCTGGTGAGCTCCATGAACAGTGAGTTCCTGTGGGACTACATTACCTGCCACTTCTGCACCTGCCTCAGGTAGGTAACGCCTCTACTAGCACCTACTGTACCTCCTCTGGAATAGTCACTGTAGCTTTGCTGTTATAAAGCATCTTTCTCCAACTCGAATGTCTTTTATGTTGTTTAGCTGATCTCTCTCTGTGTCTCTGTCTCAATAGCGACCCAGCTGACCTGCCACCACCCCCTCTGCAGTATCACAGTGACTCTCCTGCTCCCTCTGTCACAGAGATTTCCACTCTCATCATATTCCTACTGGACGTCATCCCTCTTGTACACACACACACACATGCTTCTATTTTTCCTCTTTCTCTCTCTTTCCCTCTCTTTCTTGCTCTCTCTAACCCTATCTGATTGGTCTGGTCCAATAGGAGCTCCATGCTGACATCCAGTCTCAGTTCCTGCCCCAGATGCTTGGCCGCATGCTGCATGCACTCCGTACCCACATGACCTGTCTGGACCTATTGGAGCTCACACAGGGCCTGCGCACCTGCTTCAAGGTGCTCAGTAAGATCCAGATGCCCGTGACTTATATGGACATGGAGGTGGAGTCACAGTCACAGAAAGTGAAGTCACCGACACAGGAGGAGAGCTTCAAATTTGTTCCGGTCAGTGGCTGTGTGAGTGTGTGCAGTGGTTCAGAGAAACTGGCATGCGTATGGAGAGTAGAAGGAAAATGGGAGTTAGGGATGCAGCACTACTGAGGTACTTAAGAATGGTCATGCCCTCAGGATGAACTGTCTGGTAGGTGACCTGTCTGACTGATGGATAACATTCCTGGCAGGGTTAGCCCCTTGTTAGGCTGTCTCTCATGTACTGTACTCCTCTTGTCTTGATGGTAGATCCAGACTACACAGGCCAACCAATCTTGTAATTTCACTCTCCCTGCAGATATAAACAAGGTCTGAAGTCCAGCTGTAACACTGGCCTGTCTGTCTGTCACATAAACACAGCTTACACTGATCTTTAGCTTCTTTCAGCCAGATACTGGATCACGATGGGATTTCTCTAAAATTTTTGGGAAAAAATTAGAAAATATTTTTTGAGTTTAAGGACAAGTAAACAGTCCTTTTAAGGTCATACTACCCACTCCCTCATTGGTGGTATTCTGGTTGGATCATACATTTTCTCCCCTTAGATGCAGGATATGGAGAAGGAAAGGGTCGAGGAGGAGGAAGAGGGCAGTCGGGTCAACGTTAACCATGACAACGCAGAACCAGAGGAAGAGCTGAATGGGGTTGTGGAGCAGGAGACTGGCCCGGTAGAGGGAGAAAGCGCCTTCCCACTCCTTCGGTCTGAAGACAGCGGATTGGGCATCAGCGCCTCACCCTCGGAACTGCACCTCTTACCAGGGGTGGGACTGAGCCCAGAGGGGGTGGGGATCGTGAAAGAGTGCCAGGGTGTGTGGAGGAAGGGGGGCAATGTGGAGACCATGACCCAGTGTCTGCTGGATATACTGACCTTCATAACCACCTGGTAGAGAACATGATCACATCTGGAAAACATGTAACACAGTCATCAAGCACAACATGCATCAATCAAAACGACTTGATCAACTCTCTCTCTCTCTCTCCCCATCTCTCTCTCCCTCCTCTCCCCTCCCAGGTACCTGCTGGTTCAGGTGGAGGACGTCAGGGGGCAGGAGGAGGCTGTACATCCGGACCCCGCTGCCCTCTCCCCTGGTGGGAAAACCTCGTTCCAGGAGGGCCCTCAGATCACCACGACCCAGATCAAAGACAAGCTAGCCGAGCTCTTCACCCCCAACAAACACAAACCACGCTCTATCTCGGACCCCCCTGTCCCAGACCTCCCTGTCCCACCTACAGAGAAGAAGAAAGGGCGAGTGGGCACGGGAGGAGGGGTGGACTGGGGGGCAGGGTACATGCCCCGGGGCAGGGCGGAGATTTCAGAGGAGTGCCGCCAGGCGTTCACGGCAGCATGCCACCTGCTGTTGGAGTGTACCACCTTCCCCCTGTACCTGAGTGAGGAGGAGAGCCAGGTGCTCTACAGTGACATGTTCCACCATACAGGTGACAGTATACACTTTTACACAATAATGGTTGTTTACCCATACAGGTCAGTCTATACAGCTCTACACAAACTTACTGTAGTTAGTTAGCCAACCAGTAGTCTTGCATGTCAGACTCACACAATTGAGTCCACATAGGGGAATTTGTATAACTCTACAACTCTACTCTTAACCAAAAGGTTTACTGGGGTGCTGGTTTGTCTATTCAAATGAAAAGCTTAAGCTTTAGTGTGTACTCCTACTCCTAACATGGCTTACTAACAGGGCTGAATTGACCACTTTGTTGGTTCAAGTCAGTATACTGATATATGCTTTCATGATCTTGACTAATTTGAACTCATTGAATGGGAAGTAACCAAAATATTGTTTTGTTTTTTCTCTTCAGATAGTGACGTGGGCTGCCTGCCTTTGTGGCTGAGGTCCTTGATGACCCTGTGTTGCCTGTCGAGGGACTACCAGGTGCAGCACACGGCTGTGTCCTCTCTTCTGGAGCTCATCAACCACTCCCAGTCCCTGGCCCTGGTCATCCAGGACAAGACCAGGCGCTACCAGGCCAGCAACGCCAACCCCCTGAGCGGACGGCTGCAGATGGTCACTGTACCCCCCATCTACCCAGGCCTGCTCAGCGCCATCGAGCAGAGTACAGATTTCTACCAGGTCAGGAAATCATGGTCTACCATGGCAGGGGGCTTGTATTATTGCTACATAAAGAGGGAACATAGTATGAGTAGTCCTAGCTGGTCTGACGTGTTACTCTATAATATGATGAAATGTGTAAATTTCCTTAGTGAATGTGTCATCTGTAACTCTATGTCCAACAGCATCATCACCTTTTTCATTTCTGCTGCCTATTACCTAACCAAATCAGGATCATTAGTAATCTGATGCTGCTGCGTTAAGTTGATTCAAATGAACACCGATCATCATCACCTCTAACATTTCACCTTTCATCTTTGTGATCCCATGCAGCGGGTGGCCCAGGTGCTGTGGGGTCAGCTGGATGTGGAGCGTCGAGAGCAGCACACCTCCTGTGTGGAGCTCTTCTATCGGCTCCACTGCCTGGCCCCGTCCGCATCCATCTGTGAGGACATCGTCTGCCAGGCTTTACTTCACAGAGATAAGGTACAGAACACATACACACACTAACAAGATTTTACTGTAATATCAAGACACTAGACGCCTACAGCAAAGAGCCATCCAATACTCCTAACGCATTTAAATAGCACTGAGGTTTTACATATAGCCACCTAACATATGAACAAATACTCCAGCCTAAACTCATGTGATATAACAAACAGTAAGTCATCCTCTGTGTATAACTAACATGTCAGTTACAGTGGGAAGAACAAGTATTTGATACACTGCCGATTTTGCAGGTTTTCCTACTTACAAAGCATGTAGAGGTCTGTAATTTTTATCATAGGTACACTTCAACTGTGAGAGACGGAATCTAAAACAAAAATCCATAAAATCACATTGTATGATTTTTAAGTAATTAATTTGCATTTTATTGCATGACATAAGTATTTGATCACCTACCAACCAGTAAGAATTCCGGCTCTCATTCACCTGTTAGTTTTTCTTTAAGAAGCCCTCCTGTTCTCCACGCATTACTTATATTAACTGCACCTGTTTGAACTCATTACCTGTATAAAAGACACCTGTCCACACACTCAATCAAACAGACTCCATCCAACCTCTCCACAATGGCCAAGACCAGAGAGCTGTGTAAGGACATCAGGGATAAAATTGTTGACCTGCACAAGGCTGGGATGGGCTACAGGACAATAGGCAAGCAGCTTGGTGAGAAGGCAACAACTGTTGGCGCAATTATTAGAAAATGGAAGAAGTTCAAGATGACGGCCAATCACCCTCGGTCTGGGGCTCCATGCAAGATCTCACCTCGTGGGGCATCAATGATCATGAGGAAGGTGAGTGATCAGCCCAGAACTACACGGCAGGACCTGGTCAATGACCTGAAGAGAGCTAGGACCACAGTCTCAAAGAAAACCATTAGTAACACACTACGCCGTCATGGATTAAAATCCTGCAGCAAACGCAAGGTCCCCCTGCTCAAGCCAGCGCATGTCCAGGCCCGTCTGAAGTTTGCCAATGACCATCTGGATAATCCAGAAGAGGAATGGGAGAAGATCATGTGGTCTGATGAAACAAAAATAGAGCTTTTTGGTCTAAACTCCACTTGCCGTGTTTGGAGGAAGAAGAAGGATGAGTACAACCCCAAGATCACCATCCCAACCGTGAAGCATGGAGGTGGAAACATCATTCTGTGGGGATGCTTTTCTGCAAAGGGGACAGGACGACTGCACCGTATTGAGGGGAGGATGGATGGGGCCATGTATCGCGAGATCTTGGCCAACAGCCTCCTTCCCTCAGTAAGAGCATTGAAGATGGGTCGTGGCTGGGTCTTCCAGCATGACAACAACCCGAAACACACAGCCAGGGCAACTAAAGAGTGGCTCTGTAAGAAGCATCTCAAGGTCCTGGAGTGGCCTAGCCAGTCTCCAGACCTGAACCCAATAGAAAATCTTTGGAGGGAGCTGAAAGTCCGTATTGTCCAGCGACAGCCCCGAAACCTGAAGGATCTGTATGGAGGAGTGGGCCAAAATCCCTGCTGCAGTGTGTGCAAACCTGGTCAAGAACTACAGGAAACGTATGATCTCTGTAATTGCAAACCAAAGGTTTCTGTACCAAATATTAAGTTCTGATTTTCTGTTGTATCAAATACTTATGTCATGCAATAAAATGCAAATTAATTACTTAAAAATCATACAATGTGATTTTCTGGATTTTTGCTTTAGATTCCGTCTCTCACGGTTGACATGTACCTATGATAAAAATGACAGACCTCTACATGCTTTGTAAGTAGGAAACACTGCCGATTTTTCAGGTTATCAAATACTTGTTCTCCCCACTGTATGTTTTGTGTATTCCCTCAGGCTATACGATTGGAGGCCCTACATAGGTTCTCAGTGCTGTGGCACCTGACCAGGGAGAACCAGTCAAACCGGACCATGTCTCTGAACCGATCGTTTGACCGGTGAGTACAGAGCTTGAAGTATGGTCAGTGGTTGGTCTCTGGGTCCAACAGCAGTTTGTGCTGTGGTCCCCAGTGTATTCTGCTTCGTGATTCTACAGTCGTGGCCAAAAGTTTTGAGAATGACACAACATTTTCACAAACTCTTGTTAACACAGGTGTGAGTGTTGACGAGGACAAGGCTGGAGATCACTCTGTCATGCTGATTGAGTTCAAATAACAGACTGGAAGCTTCAAAAAGAGGGTGGTGCTTGGAATCATTGTTCTTCCTCTGTCAACCATGGTTACCTGCAAGGAAACATGTGCCGTTATCATTGCTTTGCACAAAAAGGGCTTCACAGGCAAGGATATTGCTGCCAGTAAGATTGCGCCTAAATCAACCATTTATTGGATCATCAAGAACTTCAAGGAGAGAGGTTCAATTGTTGTGAAGAAGGCTTCAGTGCGCCCAAGAAAGTCCAGCAAGCGAGAGGACCGTCTCCTAAAGTTGATTCAGCAGCGGGATCGGGGAACCACCAGTACAGAAATTGCTCAGGAATGGCAGCAGGCAGGTGTGAGTGCATCTGCCCACATAGTGAGGCGAAGACTTTTTGAGGATGGCCTGGTGTCAAGATGGGCAGCAATGAAGCCACTTCTCTCCAGGAAAAACATCAGGGACAGACTGATATTCTGCAAACGGAACAGGGATTGGACTGCTGAGGACTGGGGTAAAGTCATTTTCTCTGATGAATCCCTTTTTCGATCCCCGGAGAAGACAAGGTGAGAGCTACCATCAGTCCTGTGTCATGCCAACAGAAACGCATCCTGAGACCATTCATGTGTGCAGTTGCTTCTCAGCCAAGGGAGTGGGCTCACTCACAATTTTGCCTAAGAACACAGCCATGAATATAGAATGGTACCAATACATCCTCCGAGAGCAACTTCTCCCAACCATCCAAGAACAGTTTGGTGACGAACAATGCCTTTTCCAGCATGATAGAGCACCTTGCCATAAGGCAAAAGTGATAACTAAGTGGCTTGGGGAACAAAACATCAATATTTTGGGTCCATGGCCAGGAAACTCCCTAGACCTTAATCCCATTGAGAACTTATGTTCAATCCTCAAGAGGCGGGTCGACAAACAAAAACCCACAAATTCTGACAAACTCTGATTATGATTATGCAAGAATGGACTGCCATCAGTGTGGCCCCGAAGTTAATTGACAGCATGCCAGGGTGGATTGCAGAGCTCTTGAAAAGAAGGGTCAACACTGCAAATATTGACTCTTGGCGTCAACTTCATGTAATTGTCAATAAAAGCCTTTGACACTTATGAAATGCTTGTAATTATACTTCAGTATTCCATAGTAACATCTGACAAAAATATCTGAAGACACTGAAGCAGCAAACTTGATGAAAATTTATATTTGTGTCATTCTCAACTTTAGGCCACGACTGTACTACTGTAGTGAACCTGTTCTGCTTTCCTCAGATAACTGAGATGGACTCTTTGTCTGTCTGTCTGTCTGTCTGTCTGTCTGTCTGTCTGTCTGTCTGTCTGTCTGTCTTGTCTGAGCACTATTTAAGATTGTGTGTCTGTCCCTCATCTCCCTATGACTGACTCTGTGTATCTCTGTCCCAGGTCTCTGTGCGTGGTGGTGGACTGTCTGAACAGCCCAGATGGTTCTGTGAGTGCTGCAGCCCAGTGCTGGCTGGTCAGGGCTCTCTCCCTGCAGGACGTGGTCCGCATCCTGGAGCCTGTTCTGCTGCTGCTGCTCCACCCCTCCACCCAGCGCTGCACCATCCAGAGTGTCAAACAGAACCTCACCGCAGGTGCGTGCGTGTGTTTGTGTGTGTTCTGGAGTGTTAAGTGGTGATTGTTGGAGTGTTTAGGGATGTTGCTCTCCTAGTGTGTATATGTTTTGGTAGACCTCTTTCTCTCCGTAGGTAATCTGAAAGATTTAAACAGCAGAAGTCGAAGCACCACCAAGGGTTCCACGGGTGCCATGGCAACCAGCACCCAACCAGATGAGGGTACACTGGGTCACATGATCCTGGTGGACCGGGAGGCCCTGTGGGGGGAGCTAGAGCGTGACCCAGAGACGACCAATCCAGCGGCTGACTCCACAGGGGTGTCTTGCAGTGAGAGCGAAGCCACAGAGGGGGAAGACGAGCTAGAGGAGGAGGAGGAGGAAGAGAGCGAACACACCGAGTCAGCTGACACCAGTGGTGCCCAGGTCTCCACAGAGAACTCCAGCTCCGCCACTTACGGTTGTAGCGTAGAGGAAGGAGGTGTGGTCAGCTGCCTGAGGAGGGTGGAATCGGAACACACGCAAGTGTCCGATTCGCTGTCGAGCGAGGAGGATGACCTGGAGCGTGAAGCCATGGCTCAGTCGCGTCTCCTCAAACAGGAGCGTGAGAAGCGTGAAGTCATTGACTCTCTGTTCCGCCATGTTCTGCTGTACTCTATGCCCGGCGGCTGGCCCCGCCTGCTCCACGGCCTGGCCCTGTTAGACAGTCTGTTGAGGAGCAGCGCCCAGCGCCCTCTAGTGGACGCCCTCTCCTCCACCTCCCTGGACACCAGCTCAGCCGCCCACCTCAACCTGGTCTCCAACCTTCTCCAGCGCCACCAGCAGGCCCAGGACGGAAGAGGCTTCCATGGACGCCTGCTCTCGCCCACCTCCTCGCCCTCCATTCCCCCTTCCCTGCTCATCGAGCTGCTGGTATCGCTGTGCTTGAGGTTCCTACATTCCCACTACCCGTCCTACCTCACCCTAGGTCCCAGGGAGCTGCAGGGGAACAGGGAGGTCCAGGTGAAGAGCGTGGGGGTGCTGACCCGCCTGGTGACTCAGCTGGGGTGTGTGGTGTGGGGTCAGAGGGACAGCTCCACCCTGCAGGAGGCTGGGGTCGGCCCAGAGGCCATCCGCAAGCTGCTGGCTGGGTGTAAGGTGCAGCACTACGCCCTTCTCACCCTCTCAGCCTCCATGTACATCAGCCAGAAAGGGGTGGAGAAGGACTCTGCCATGGGGAGTCTGAATCTGTTCGATGAACAGGTGGGCCTGTCTGAGGAGAGCCTGGTGAATCTTGGAGGGGGAGGGGGGCAGGAGCAATACCCCTTACAGATGGAGCTGCTCAAGCTCCTACAGGCCCTCATCGTCCTGGAGTACTACGTGTGGCCAGGGGGGTCTGGTTCAACCCCGCACCCCGATGAGCCCCGTGACACACCTGTAGCTACCCCTGCCTCCTCAGCCATGAAGCAGGAATGGCAGACAGGGGTTCTGTTCCAACAGTCCATCAAGGCAGCTCAGTACGTCCAGACCCAGCCCATCACAGCCCAGGGGATGTTTGTGTCTGCTGCAGCCCGGGCTCTGCAGCCGCAGTACGGCTATGCCATGCACCCCCACTGGGTGGCTCTGCTGTGCTCGTCTCTGCCCTACCTCGGGCGCTCACTGGGCATCATCGTTGCTCCGCTTATCACCCAGATCTGCAGGAACCTGGATGAGCTGGTCAAACAGTACGATCACGACGGGGGGAAGGCTACACAGAGTAGCAGGAAGGAGAACATTGCTCCTGATTACCCTCTCACCCTACTGGAGGGACTGACCACACTCACTCACCACTGTCTACTGGACAACAAGAAGGTGAGTCACACACACACACACTACTGATTTGGCAACATGTAGGTGGATCACTCTGCTACCCACTCAGACACACAGAGTTGAATGCAGAAAACAATTGTTTAATGTTTCCATCTGTCCCTCTCAGTCCCTGGTGGCCTGTGACCCTGCAGACGTCCGGAACGCACGCAATGCTGTGATCAAGGAGCTGCCACACATGCTCAGTAGTATGGCTCTGCTGTGGGGTGTGGTCAAGAGGGAGGAGTCCCAGAGGACCACCAGACACCCCTCCACATCCGTCTACTTCAGGAGCTCCAAGGTATGCCTGTGTTTATGTTTGCGTGGGAGTGTGTTTGTATGGGAAGTAAGTAGTGCTATGATATGTACTGCATGTGAATTTGTGTGTCACTCTGATGGTACTTGTGTGTGTGTGTGTGTGTAGATCCTGAGGCAGCGTGTGTTGGAGTTTCTGACTCCTCTGACGGGGCAGTATGGGGTGCAGCTCATGGCCTCAGTGGGAGCAGTGTGGAGCAGCCGGAGGAGCAAGAGACACACCACAAACAAAGTGAGTGTTTGAAAATTATTATTATTTATTTTTGCAACAAGTGGATGACACATACATGCACTCACACACCTCCCATCACAACAAGAGGGTGACACATGCATACATGCATACATACATACATACATACACACACACACCTTCCATCACAACAAGAGGGTGACATACATGCATACATACATACATACATGCATGCGTACGTACGTACGTACATACATACATACATACATACATACATACACACACACACACACACCTTCCATCACAACAAGAGGGTGACACATACATACATACACACACACACACACACACACACACCTTCCATCACAACAAGAGGGTGATAAATACATACACACACACACACACACACACACCTTCCATCACAACAAGAGGGTCACACATACATACACACACACCTTCCATCACAACAAGAGGGTGACACATACATACACACACACACACCTTCCATCACAACAAGAGGGTGACACATACAGTGCCTTGCGAAAGTATTCGGCCCCCTTGAACTTTGCGACCTTTTGCCACATTTCAGGCTTCAAACATAAAGATATAAAACTGTATTTTTTTGTGAAGAATCAACAACAAGTGGGACACAATCATGAAGTGGAACGACATTTATTGGATATTTAAAACAAATCAAAAACTGAAAAATTGGGCGTGCAAAATTATTCAGCCCCTTTACTTTCAGTGCAGCAAACTCTCTCCAGAAGTTCAGTGAGGATCTCTGAATGATCCAATGTTGACCTAAATGACTAATGATGATAAATACAATCCACCTGTGTGTAATCAAGTCTCCGTATAAATGCACCTGCACTGTGATAGTCTCAGAGGTCCGTTAAAAGCGCAGAGAGCATCATGAAGAACAAGGAACACACCAGGCAGGTCCGAGATACTGTTGTGAAGAAGTTTAAAGCCGGATTTGGATACAAAAAGATTTCCCAAGCTTTAAACATCCCAAGGAGCACTGTGCAAGCGATAATATTGAAATGGAAGGAGTATCAGACCACTGCAAATCTACCAAGACCTGGCCGTCCCTCTAAACTTTCAGCTCATACAAGGAGAAGACTGATCAGAGATGCAGCCAAGAGGCCCATGATCACTCTGGATGAACTGCAGAGATCTACAGCTGAGGTGGGAGACTCTGTCCATAGGACAACAATCAGTCGTATATTGCACAAATCTGGCCTTTATGGAAGAGTGGCAAGAAGAAAGCCATTTCTTAAAGATATCCATAAAAAGTGTCGTTTAAAGTTTGCCACAAGCCACCTGGGAGACACACCAAACATGTGGAAGAAGGTGCTCTGGTCAGATGAAACCAAAATTGAACTTTTTGGCAACAATGCAAAACGTTATGTTTGGCGTAAAAACAACACAGCTGAACACACCATCCCCACTGTCAAACATGGTGGTGGCAGCATCATGGTTTGGGCCTGCTTTTCTTCAGCAGGGACAGGGAAGATGGTTAAAATTGATGGGAAGATGGATGGAGCCAAATACAGGACCATTCTGGAAGAAAACCTGATGGAGTCTGCAAAAGACCTGAGACTGGGACGGAGATTTGTCTTCCAACAAGACAATGATCCAAAACATAAAGCAAAATCTACAATGGAATGGTTCAAAAATAAACATATCCAGGTGTTAGAATGGCCAAGTCAAAGTCCAGACCTGAATCCAATCGAGAATCTGTGGAAAGAACTGAAAACTGCTGTTCACAAATGCTCTCCATCCAACCTCACTGAGCTCGAGCTGTTTTGCAAGGAGAAAGGGGGAAAAATGTCAGTCTCTCGATGTGCAAAACTGATAGAGACATACCCCAAGCGACTTACAGCTGTAATCGCAGCAAAAGGTGGCGCTACAAAGTATTACCTTAAGGGGGCTGAATAATTTTGCACGCCCAATTTTTCAGTTTTTGATTTGTTAAAAAAGTTTGAAATATCCAATAAATGTCGTTCCACTTCATGATTGTGTCCCACTTGTTGTTGATTCTTCACAACAAAATACAGTTTTATATCTTTATGTTTGAAGCCTGAAATGTGGCAAAAGGTCGCAAAGTTCAAGGGGGCCGAATACCTTCGCAAGGCACTGTACATACACACACACACACACACACACACACACCTTCCATCACAACAAGAGGGTGACACATAAATACAAACACACACACCTTCCATCACAACAAGAGGGTGACACACACACCTTCCATCACAACAAGAGGGTGACACATACATACACACACACACACACACACACACACACCTTCCATCACAACAAGAGGGTGACACATACATACACACACACACACACCTTCCATCACAAGAGGGTGACACATACATACACACACACACACACACACCTTCCATCACAACAAGAGGGTGACACATACATACACACACACACACAAACACACCTTCCATCACAACAAGAGGGTGACACATACATACACACACACACACACACCTTCCATCACAACAAGAGGGTGACACATACACACACACACACACACACACACACACACACACACACACCTTCCATCACAACAAGAGGGTGACACATACATACACACACACACACACACACCTTCCATCACAACAAGAGGGTGACACATACATACACACACACACACACACCTTCCATCACAACAAGAGGGTGACACATACATACAAACACACACACACACACACACACACACACACACACACACACACCTTCCATCACAACAAGAGGGTGACACATACATACAAACACACACACACCTTCCATCACAACAAGAGGGTGACACATACATACATACACACACACACACCTTCCATTACAACAAGAGGGTGACAGATAGAGAGAGGGGGGGGGCATACTTTATCTCCTCCTCTCTCTTTCTCTCTCTCTCCATATCTCTGTAGATATTGCCTGTGTCCAGTGAGTCTCATCTGACCATTGTGGATCTGGTGAAGTCCCTGGGAACGCTCCATACAGACAACATCCTGCAGATGGTCAAAGAGGTGGTAAAGAAACCCCACCAGATCAAAGGAGACCAGGTATACACACACACACACACACACACACACACACACACACACACACACACACACACACACACACAAAGAATTGACTGTTAAACCCAGAGAGAAATGACATGGTGGTATAGTGGTCATCTGAAGGTCATAGTTGATGCAACTCCCTTCTGTCTCTCCTTCGTCTGTGTGGCAGAAGTCCACCCTGGTAGACATCCCCATGCTACAGTTCAGCTATGCCTACACCCAGAGGTAACAAACAACGACATCAACACAGAGATTCACACTGCCATGTAGTTAGTAATACACTTCAGTTCTTGCCTACATGTGATATTCTTTAACAATGTTTCACCACCCTCCTGTCTGTCTGTCTGTCTCGTAGTATTCCAGCTCAGGCGCTCCAGGAAAATGTGGCACCCCTCCTCAGTCTCCTCAGAGAGTCTGTGCAGCTCAACCTGGCTCCGCCCGGACACTTCCTGCTGCTGGGGTTAGTCGTCAACTTCTTATCCTTCTGACACATGTACTAAAATGTTCACTTGATGTCCAGAAACCGGTCTCAGTTATTGATCACATTACATATGCCATTTAGCAGACTTTTTTTTATCCGAAGCGACTAATCAATCAATGAAATGATTTTATGAAGCCCTTTTTACATCAGCCGATGTCACAAAGTGCTATTCAGAAACCCAGCCTAAAACTCCAAACAGAAAGCAATGCAGATGTAGAAGCATGGTGGCTAGGAAAAACTCCCAAGAAAGGCAGGAACCTAGGAAGAGACCTAGAGAGGAACCAGGCTCTGAGGGGTGGCCAGTCCTCTTCTGGCTGTGCCGGGTGGAGATTATAACAGTACATGGCCAAGATGTTCAAATGTTCATAGATGACCAGCAGGGTCAAATAATAATAATCACAGTGGTTGTAGAGGGTGCAACAGGTCAGCACCTCAAGAGTAAATGTCAGTTGGCTTTTCATAGCCGATCATTCAGAGTTAGAGACAGCGAGTGAGCGAGTGTGTGTGTGTGTGTGTGTGTCTGGGACAAGGTAGCACGTCTGGTGAACAGGTCAGGGTTTCATAGCCGCAGGCAGAACAGTTGAAACTGGAGCAGCATCACGACCAGGTGGACTGGGGACAGCAAGGAGTCATCAGGCATGGTGCTAGGGCTGAGAGAGAAGACAGAACACCGGATAAGACAGGAGAAATACTCCAGATATAACAGACTGACCCTAGCCCCCCGACACAAACTATTGCAGCATATATACTGGAGGCTGAGACGGGAGGTGTCAGGAGACACTGTGGCCCTGTCCGACTATATCCTTGGACAGGGCCATCCAAGCAGGATATAACCCCACCCACTTTGCCAAAGCACAGCACCCACACCACTAGAGGGATATCTTCAATCCACCAACTTAAGCACCGGTAAGCCAGTGACTCAGCCCCCGTAATAGGGTTAGAGGCAGAGGATCCCAGAGAAGAGAGGGGAACTGTCCTTTCCTTTCACCTTCACACTCCTGGGCCAGACTACACTCAGTCATAGGACCTACTGATGAGATGAGTCTTCAATAAAGACTTAAAGGTCGAGACCGAGTCTGCGTCTCTCACATGGATAGGCAGACCATTCCATAAAAATGGAGCTTTATAGGAGAAAGCTCTGCCTCCAGCTGTTTGCTTAGAAAATCTATGGACAATAAAGAGGCTTGCATCTTGTGACCGTAGTGTACGTGTAGGTATGTATGGCAGGACCAACTCAGAAAGATAGATTGGCGCAAGCCCATGTGATGCTTTGTAGGTTAGCAGTAAAACCTTGAAATCAGCCCTAGCCTTAAGTGATCAAATGTCTTGGTTCTAGTCAAGATTCTAGCAGCCGTGTTTTGCACTAACTGAAGTTTATTTAGTGCTTTATCCGGGTAGCCGGAAAGTAGAGCATTGCAGTAGTCTAATCTAGAAGTGGCAAAAGCATGGATTAATTTTTCTGCATCATTTTTGGACAAAGTTTCTGATTTTTGCAATGTTACGTAGATGGAAATAGTCTTGATATGTTTGTCAAAAGAGAGATCAGGGTATTTGTTTATTGGGACTTAGAACTAGCATCTCTGTTTTGTACGAGTTTAAAAGTAAAACATTTGCCGCCATCCACTTCCTTATGTCTGAAACACAGGCTTCCAGGGAGGGCAATTTTGGGGCTTCACCATGTTTCATCGAAATGTACAGCTGTGTATCGTCCACATAGCAGTGAAAGTTAACATTATGTTTCCGAATGACATCACCAAGAGGTAAAATACAGTGCCTTGCGAAAGTATTCGGCCCCCTTGAACTTTGCGACCTTTTGCCACATTTCAGGCTTCAAACATAAAGATATAAAACTGTATTTTTTTGTGAAGAATCAACAACAAGTGGGACACAATCATGAAGTGGAACGACATTTATTGGATATTTCAAACTTTTTTAACAAATCAAAAACTGAAAAATTGGGCGTGCAAAATTATTCAGCCCCCTTAAGTTAATACTTTGTAACGCCACCTTTTGCTGCGATTACAGCTGTAAGTCGCTTGGGGTATGTCTCTATCAGTTTTGCACATCGAGAGACTGAATTTTTTTCCCATTCCTCCTTGCAAAACAGCTCGAGCTCAGTGAGGTTGGATCGAGAGCATTTGTGAACAGCAGTTTTCAGTTCTTTCCACAGATTCTCGATTGGATTCAGGTCTGGACTTTGACTTGGCCATTCTAACACCTGGATATGTTTATTTTTGAACCATTCCATTGTAGATTTTGCTTTATGTTTTGGATCATTGTCTTGTTGGAAGACAAATCTCCGTCCCAGTCTCAGGTCTTTTGCAGACTCCATCAGGTTTTCTTCCAGAATGGTCCTGTATTTGGCTCCATCCATCTTCCCATCAATTTTAACCATCTTCCCTGTCCCTGCTGAAGAAAAGCAGGCCCAAACCATGATGCTGCCACCACCATGTTTGACAGTGGGGATGGTGTGTTCAGCTGTGTTGCTTTTACGCCAAACATAACGTTTTGCATTGTTGCCAAAAAGTTCAATTTTGGTTTCATCTGACCAGAGCACCTTCTTCCACATGTTTGGTGTGTCTCCCAGGTGGCTTGTGGCAAACTTTAAACAACACTTTTTATGGATATCTTTAAGAAATGGCTTTCTTCTTGTCACTCTTCCATAAAGGCCAGATTTGTGCAATATACGACTGATTGTTGTCCTATGGACAGAGTCTCCCACCTCAGCTGTAGATCTCTGCAGTTCATCCAGCGTGATCATGGGCCTCTTGGCTGCATCTCTGATCAGTCTTCTCCTTGTATGAGCTGAAAGTTTAGAGGGACGGCCAGGTCTTGGTAGATTTGCAGTGGTCTGATACTCCTTCCATTTCAATATTATCGCTTACACAGTGCTCCTTGGGATGTTTAAAGCTTGGGAAATCTTTTTGTATCCAAATCCGGCTTTAAACTTCTTCACAACAGTATTTCGGACCTGCCTGGTGTGTTCCTTGTTCTTCATGATGCTCTCTGCGCTTTAACGGACCTCTGAGACTATCACAGTGCAGGTGCATTTATACGGAGACTTGATTACACACAGGTGGATTGTATTTATCATCATTAGTCATTTAGGTCAACATTGGATCATTCAGAGATCCTCACTGAACTTCTGGAGAGAGTTTGCTGCACTGAAAGTAAAGGGGCTGAATAATTTTGCACGCCCAATTTTTCAGTTTTTGATTTGTTAAAAAAGTTTGAAATATCCAATAAATGTCGTTCCACTTCATTATTGTGTCCCACTTGTTGTTGATTCTTCACAAAAAAATACAGTTTTATATCTTTATGTTTGAAGCCTGAAATGTGGCAAAAGGTCGCAAAGTTCAAGGGGGCCGAATACTTTCGCAAGGCACTGTATATAGTGAAAACAATAGTGGTCCTAAAAACAGAACCTTGAGAAACACTGAAACTTACAGTTGATTTGTCAGAGGAAAAACCATCCACAGAGACAAACTGATATTTTTCTGACAGATAAGATCTAAACCAGGCCAGAATTTGTCCGTGTAGACCAATTTGGGTTTTACAATCTCTCCAAAAGAATGTGGTGATCGATAGTATCAAAAGCAGCACTAAGGTCTAGGAGCACGAGGACAGATGGTCTGGTCTGACGCCATTAGAAGGTAATTTACCACCTTCACGAGTGTGATCTCAGTGCTCTTCTGGAAGGCAGTGAGTTGCTGGGCAACCGCTTTTTCTAAAATGTTTGAGAGGAATGGGAGATTCGATATAGTCCGACTTTAGTTTTTAAAAATATTTTCTTGGTCAAGGTTTGGCTTTTTCAAGAGAGGCTTTATTACTGCCAGTTTTAATGAGTTTGGTACACATCTGGTGGATAGGGAGCTGTTTATTATGTTCAACATTGGAGGGCCAAGCACAGGAAGCAGCTCTTTCAGTAGTTTAGTTGAAATAGGGTCCAGTATGAAGCTTGAAGGTTTAGAGGCCATGACTATTTTCATCAATGTGTCAAGAGATATAGTATTAAAAAACTTGAGTGTTTCCCTTGATCCTAGGTCCTGGCAGTGTTGTGCAGACTCAGGACAACTGAGCTTTGGCGAAATAGGCAGATTTAAAGAGGAGTCCGTAGTTTGCTTTCTTATGATCATGATCTTTTTGTCAAAGTAGTTCATAAATTTATCACTGCTGAAGTGAAAGCCATCCTCTCTTGGGGAATGCTGCTTTTTAGTTAGCTTTGCGACAGTATCAAAAATACATTTAGGATTGTTCTTATTCTCCTCAATTAAGATGGAAAAATAGGATGATAGTACCCTCACTGCTGCTCTGTCTTTCCAAGCTAAATCGGAAGACTTCCAGTTTGGTGTAGCGCCATTTCCGTTACAATTTTCTGGAAGCTTGCTTCAGGGCTTGTGTATTTTCTGTATACCAGGGAGCTAGTTTCTTATGACAAATGTTTTTAGTTTTTAGGGGTGCGACTGCATCTAGGGTATAATATAGCTTCAAGGTTAAATGAAGTTCCTCAGTTTGTTGTACGCTGACGTCCTTGGGTAGGTGGAGGGAGTCTGGAAGGGCATCTAGGAATCTTTGGGTTGTCCGAGAATTTATAGCAAGGTTTTTGATGATCCTTGGCTGGGGTCTGAGCAGATTATTTGTTGCGATTGCAAATGTAATAAAATGGTGGTCTGATAGTCCAGGATTATGAGGAAAGGCTCCGAAAGCCTTTTGGAGTGGGTTTGTGGACTTATACATGTGACTATTAAATTAACCAAAAATGTGAATGTTATCTTCCATGACTGCAAGGTCCGATAGGAATTCAGGGAACTCGGAAAGGAACGCTGTATACGGCCCAGGAGGCCTGTAAACAGTAGCTATAAACGTGATTGAGTAGGCTGCATAGATTTCATGACTAGAAGCTCAAAAGACGAAAACGTAGTCTTTTTTTCTTTTCTTTTTTTGTAAATTGAAATTTGGTATCGTAAATGTTAGCGACACCTCCGCCTTTGCGGGGTGCGCGGGGGATATGGTCACTAGTGTAGCCAGGAGGAGAGGCCTCATTTAACACAGTAAATTCATCAGGCTTAAGCCATGTTTCAGTCAGGCCAACCACATTAAGATTATGATCAGTGATTAGTTAATTGACTAAAACTGCCTTGGAAGTGAGGGATCTAATATTAAGTAGCCCTATTTTGAGATGTGAGGTATCACAATCTCTTTCAATAATGACAGGAATGGAGGAGGTCTTTATTCCAGTAAGATTGCTAAGGAGAACACCGCCATGTTTAGTTTTGCCCAACCTAGATCGAGGCACAGACACGGTCTCAATGGGGATAGTTGAGCTGACTACACTGACTGTGCTAGTGGCAGACTCCACTAAGCTGGCAAGATGGCTAACAGCTTGGTGCCTGGCCTGCACCCTATCTCATTGTGGAGTTAGAGCCCTGTCTATGTTCATAGATAAGATGAGAACACCACTCCAGCTAGGATAGAGTCTGTCACTCCTCAGCAGGCCAGGCTTGGTCCTGTTTGTAGGTGAGTCCCAGAAGAGGGCCAATTTATCTACAAATTCTATCTTTTGGGAGGGGCAGAAAAACGTTTTCAACCAGCGATTGAGTTGTGAGACTGCTGTAGAGCTCATCACTCCCCCTAACTGGGAAGGGGACCAGAGACAATTACTTGATGCCGACACATCTTTCAGCTGATTTACAGGTTGAAACTATGTTGCGCTTGGTGACCGCTGACTGTTTCATCCTAACATCGTTGGTGCCGACGTGGATAACAATATCCCTATACTCTCTACACTCACCAGTTTTAGCCTTAGCCAGCACCATCTTCAGATTAGCCTTAATGTCGGTAGCCCTGCCCCCTGGTAAACAGTGTATGATCGCTGGATGATTCGTCAAAGCTAATGGTGGGAGGCTTTGGCGTCTCAGACCCCGTAATGGGTGGAGGAGAGACCAGAGAAGGCTCGGCCTCTGACTCCGACTCGTTGCTTAATGGGAGAACCGGTTGAAAGTTTCTGTCGGCTGAATGAGCGACACCAGTTGAGCATTCCTACAGCATTTCCCTCCAGAAACCATGACAAAATTGTCCGGCTGCGGGGACTGTGCAAGAGGATTTATACTACTATCTGTACTTATTGGTGGCACAGCCTGCTGCCTGGCCGGCACCCTATCTCCTTGTGGAGCTAGAGGAGTTAGAGCCTTGCCTATGGGGGCAAATTACCCTTACCTAACTATTGCGTCTGAAGCTGGGCTTTCAGCACGGCTATCCTCACCATAAGGCGATTTGTTCTCCTGTATATTATGAGTACAGTGGCTGCAATTAGAAGGCATAATGTTAATGTTACTACTTAGCTTCAGCTGGTGGAGGTCCTGTAGAACCATGTCCAGGGTGAAAAAGTTGAGCGAGGGGAAAAAAGAAAAATATAAAACGGTAATTTAAAAAATACGTAAAGTTGGCAGGTAGCAAAGTTACACTAGCAACAAAACGCACAGCAGCACATAAACAAGTCCACAAGTTGTGACAGGAAATGACGTCAGCCCTCGATTCACTAATAACTCCCCTTACAATCATGCGTGCATACATCTGTGGTCATACTGATTTGTTACTGTAGACATTGTTCCCAGTGTAACACACTCTGTTGTTTGAAACAATGTAAATGTTATTTACAAACATAAGTAGTACATCCCACATCAATAGACATGCTTTGGTTTGCTACTGTATCAGAATCAACAAGATATTATTGCACTCTAGTCTACCTCTCCATAGCTGTACAGACATCTTTCTCCTCTCCTACTACAGGATCCTCAATGACTTTGTAAACCGACTCTCCAACCTGGACAATAAGAAGGACACTAGAGACATGCAGGTAAGACATGGAGCACAGTAGCACAGCCCTAGCTGTAGCCTAATGTACACCTTCCTCTTCCACGCCATCCGCTAGGTCCGATTGAATGAAATGATGCAATATCGAACGTCCGCGCCTGTCCGCCCATGTCCACACCGAAATGTGTGGACAGGACCGGACGTTTTTTAAAACGAAAGATCGAGAGGGTACAGTGTGAGATGCATGATAATGATGGTTACCATGGCGATGTCCTGTAGGAAGTGACCCAGAAGATCCTGGAGGCGGTGGGCGGGGTGGCGGGGTCATCTCTGGAACAGACCAGCTGGCTCAGCCGCAATCTGGAAGTCAAGAACCAGCCACAGGTGTGTCCTGAGACCGAGGAGCCATCCATCAAACTGAACCTGGACCTCTATGGTAACCAAACACACACACACACACACACACACACACACACACACACACACCTGGAGACATCCCTGGCTTCTATCAGGAACAGACTGAAGCCTAATTTCCACCTTGTGCTTCCACACCATATGCTAGGTTCGCTCTAAAAATGCAATATCGCGAACATCCATTCCTGTCCGGATATGTTTGCACTTTTCCAGGACACTTTTCCAAGGAGCTGCGGATGGAAGCGGATGTTCAATTGACGTTATTTTGAAGTGGAAGGTGTACATTAGGCTTTAAAATGGGTCAGATGTCACGACTTCCACCGAAGTTGTTCCCTCTCCTTGTTCGGGCGGCGTTCGGCGGTTGACGTCACCGGCTTGCTAGCCGCCACCGATCCATGTTTCATTTTTCCTTTTGTTTTGTCTGTTTTACACACCTGGTTCCCATCTCATAATTATGTTCCTTATTTAACCCTCTGGTTTCCCTTTCTGTTTTGTGCGTGATTGTCTTTCGTGTATTCCGGTGTGTTCTTTGAGTCCTATTTTGTCCTTGTTTGGAACGGGATTTTGTTACGTTTTGGATTGAGTAAATCAGTGGTTGTTACTCTTATCTGTGTCCTGCGCCTGACTCCTTCGCTATCTTTTAGATAGACTCTGACATCAGAGCTGCTAACCTCCTTAACCACGTGACAAACTCATTCCATGGAGGGCCTAGTGTCTGCGGCAGGGCTTTCCAAACTCTATCCTAAGGACCCCAAGGAGTGCACGTTTTGGTTTAAGTCCTAGCACTACCCAGCTGATTCAAATAATCATCAAGCTTTGATGGTTTGAATCAGTAGTCTAGTATTAGGGCAAAAAACAAAGCATGCACCCCTTGGGGTCACGAGGACTGAGTTTGAGAAGCTCTGGTCTGCGGGTTTTCACTCCTCACTTTATTTATTTAATTGATGTATTAAGGTCAGTAATTAGTAAATAACTCCCCATACCTGGTTATCTAGGTCTTAATTGAAAGGAAATACCAAAAACCCGCAGACACTAAACCCTCCATGGAATGAGTTTGACACCCCTTTCCTTAACCCTCAGGACATGCTCCTCGGTAACCATGGCAACCAACCCCCGGCACCGAATGCACGTTCTACATCATTAGTTGAGAAACGCAAGAGGGCCCACCTCGACCAACAGTCTCCTCTCCATCCTCTCCTCTGCTCTCTTCAGGTCTACATTAGAGTGGACTGAGAGAGACCACAGACTTATACTGTAACCATGGAAACACAGCACTTCCTCACGACATTATGTCCCCCAGTGTAATGGTCCAGTGAGGAAAGAGGACACTATTCTCACAAAAGTGCCTCTCCTCTGGGGTTACCCATGTCAACCGGTCCCCAGTAGTGGAACTAAGTGCCCTGCTGCGTCACTGGAAGCAGTGCACCCAGGATGTGGCCTGAAGGATGAGATGGAGATCCTTCCTGCTACCATGAGGAGGCCTTGGGTCGGCCCTCAGGGCGGGCACTGGAGAAGAAAGTCATACATATTCATGATTAACAACTCCCTTCTGTTCCCATCTCCTTCTTTCCTTTCCTTTCTTTTCTCCAGACTCTGAAGCTCAGGCCAGCACTATGGTGTCTTCCTCAGCCCCCTCTGTGTACAGTGTACAAGCCCTTGCGCTATTGGCAGAGGTAGGTGTGTCCGTGTGTGGATCTGTGCACCCATTGCTCTCATGCCTATGTATGTGTTTCTATTTCTGACAGACCCTCCTCCTCTGCAGGTTCTAGCCCCTCTTCTGGACATGGTGTATCGCAGTGATGAGAAGGAGAAAGCCGTCCCTCTCATCTCTCGCCTCATGTACTACGTCTTCCCCTACCTGAAGAACCACAGTGCCTACAACATGCCCAGTTTCGGGGCAGGTGCCCAGCTCCTGAGCAATCTGAGTGGGTACGCCTACACCAAGAGGGCCTGGAAAAAAGAGGCCTTCGAACTCTACATGGATCCTCTGTTCTTCACCATGGATGTCTCCTGTGCCCCCCAGTAAGATTGTGTTTGTGCGTGTGCTTGTGTTTAAGTGTGTGCATGCCATGTAAATATTGACAAATCAATATTATCAAATAAATTGTTAAAAGAAAATGACTGTGTTTGACCTCTTCTTCTTTAGCTGGAGGGCCATCATCGACCACCTGCTGACCCATGAGAAGACCATGTTCAAAGACCTCATGAGTAAGTAGAGTAGGTGTGTGTGTGCATCCGTGTGAGTGCATTTGTGCGTGTGTTAACTGTGTGTGTGTGTGTGTGTGTGTGTGTGTGTGTATTGCAGGCATGCAGAGCAGTTCTCTGAAGCTGTTCCCCAGTGCAGAGCAGAAGCCCATGTTACTGAAGCGTCAGGCCTTTGCCATGTTTAGTGGGGAGTTAGACCAGTACCACCTCTACCTGCCCCTCATCCAAGGTGGGTGTGCTTTCTGTGTATTCTGGGCATTTATTTGTGTGTATTGACAAAGTGTGTAGACCAGTTTGTCATTCCTGGGGTCCCAAATGGGTGCACTTTTTTGTTTGTTTTTGCCTTAGCACTCACACACCTGATTGATGAGGATCTGATTAGTTGAATGAAGTGTGTGAGCGCCAGGATTTAGAAATACTGGTGTAGACCATCACATTTGATGGATAATGAGAGTGTGTGTGACATTAACATTTTATAAGGCCAATATTAATTATTAATATACAGTATAATGTAATGCGAGTATCCTATCCTCTCTCCCCTCTCCCTCAGAGCGTCTGACAGAGGCTCTGCGTATTGGTCAAACGCCCTCCGTTTCTGCCCAGATGTTTCTGACGTTCCGTGTTCTTATGCTGCGGATCTCCCCCCAGCACCTCACCTCCCTCTGGCCAATTATGGTCACAGAACTGGTGAGGAACAACCCCCACCTTGATGACATCACTTCCTGTCACTGTTGATTTCCTGTAGGGCCGGAAGGATCAAGATACTCATTAGTAAATCATGGAAAGGAAACAAATCAAGAAGCGCATTTAACTCCTTTAGGAAAACAGCCCTAGTGTTTGAAACAAACATCATTATGTTGTCATTCATTCACATTTGCTTATCTTCAAAGCTAGATCATACAATATTTTACATACAGCAGGTTTTTAAACAACCAAAGAGTTTTGTCTGCTTCGTGTTTTATTTTTTTGGCATGGAAAATATCGTCACAGCCCTAATTTTCTCATTTCAATGCATGTATACACTGTAGCGATGTACATTGTTTTCAGCAGGGAGGTGGCATGTCAAAAGAAAGTCTTTGGTAGTGTTTGTCCAGTCCTGTCTTCTAATGGTGTCTTTGATCTTTGTTTGTCAGATTCACACATTTGTTCGTCTGGAGAAAGCCTTGTCGGAAGAAAAAGAGGTGTCAAAGTGAGTCCATGATCACTCAGTCTACTGTAGACACATCAATATATCTGTCCATCTATCTATGTAGGAGACAGTCTCTCATGTAACTATCACCACCCTTTCTTTGTTCTCCCTCCTCTTTTCCTCTCTCTGTCAGGCTGACTAAAGTGGTACGTGGGTCCATGGGGATTGGGCCATTGACATTCCCCCAGCCAGAGTTGGACATGTACATGTCTGCCTGCAAGTTCCTTGACACCGCCCTGGCCTTCCCCCCAGAGAAGATGCCCCTCTTTCAGATGTGAGTGCCTCACCCTGCTTAATATCAACTTAGCATCTATATAGGCTGTGCTTAGCATGATTACAATTAAATGTTCTCTGCTCGTGTGTGCGTGTGTGTCAAGGTATCGCTGGGCCTTTGTTCCAGAGGTGGATATGAGCCGCTACAGTGGCCCAGAGAATGGTCTCCTGGAGGGAGAGCAGGAGTGCAAACCCCATGTTGTCAAAGTACTAGAAGCTCTACACCAACGCTACGGGGTAAGAGAACGCAAACACCACTATAGAGCAAGAGAACTCATGTCCTTATAGTCACCATGATAACATGACTCAATCGTGCGATCTGCTCATCCCATTCTGTTGATGTCATGTCCTATAATTCCAGGCGCTGAGTGACGAGTCGTCTACGGAGCGTCTGGAGTTCCCCCTCCTCACCCATCGCTCTCTCTCCTCCATCACCCAGCTTGCTCCCTTCCTCCATACACTCTGCTGTTCCTTCCAGGGCACATCACCCAGCAGCCCTGCAGACTACCCTGTGGCAGACTACCCTGTGGCAGACTACCCCACAGCCAGCGCCCACCAAGTCCTGAAGCGACTGGAGCACATCACTGAGGGAGAGTTCCTGGACTCCATGGAGAGTTAGATCTCCACCAAGGTTCTAGAGCTTAGAACGCTGAGGAAATAAGAACTGGAACTATAGCAATTGAATGTTGTAGAATGGCCACAACTGCTGAAAGCGATGTTTTATTATAGGCGTATGCCAGCTAAATGGCAATCTTTTGGGATGTTCTTTTGAATGATGAATTGTTTACTTTACTTGGTTGAATCTGAACACTCCATGTCTATATAGGATATTCTACATTTGAGATACCGGTACTCTAAAATAATCTAGAATGAACTGACACAAACTGGAACGGAGTGGTAGTTATTGGGCTCTCTGAGTACAAGTCTGAATGTGCTGACTTAAAGTTAAAGTAATACTGATGCTAGCTACAGTAGCTTTTAGAGGTGATACTGGTTGTAAAATAAGTACCACTGTAACAAAGGGAGTGACAGCAGTACTGACTACTGATTCCATTCCATCGCTCTACAAAGCTTTCCATAAACCTACTCCCTCCTATTAGCAAGTTGTGTCTGTCTGACTGCCAGGCTGTAATGTATTCCAATGAGACAGGAGTAGGTTAGTATACCTGCTGGTCAGTGACTATGGGAACTCTAAGGCTCTTAGTACAGGATGTTTTGGTTTTAAATGTTTAAAAAGCTCTGCTTGTCATCAATCATGATGTTGCAGTTTTATTTGTGGGTAAATTATTGAATGTGATTTGTGTACATGGCAAAACCTCTAGATATATAATAAAATAACATGCGGGTCAATTTGGTATTTTATTCAAGGGAACTCTTCGACTTCTGTCTGTTTTTAAGTGTTTTGGGGAATGTTTGGACTTACCGCTCATCATTGATTTGTTCTTCACATTTGAATGCTTAACTAAATTATGTGAATGTCTGGCCTCCTGAAAATTATAGCTTTTTAATATCAGAATTAATATATTATGGTCTGTAAATAAAAACCAATATTAAAGAATGATTCAATAAATGGAGCTCAAAATGTATATTGTGAATGTTTGCTTGATAATCTCAGAGACCTAACCCTAAGAGTCAATAACATAAGTATGCAGGTGTTATAGCTTTATCTGGGGAGGCAGGGATTTGTGTTCTGGGTAGATGCATGTAGCCTGGCTGACGAGGCCCAAGTGACTTACTGCGCAGGAACAGCTTTAACCATGCTTGTCTGGAAAGGAGGCCGTTATTGCAATATTTGATCGGAAATTGTGCAATGGGTTTGGTTCTCTCAAATGTTCGTTTTTTTGTCATCTTGGTTTGAGTAAGTTTACATGCACACTAAATGATATATTAAAGTGATTATGGAAGTAGGCAGAGTATGGCAATTCAAGGCATAAGCGACATAAGCTTTCGCTTTGGGCCTCCAACCCACCAAAAATATGTTTGTTTTGTAACTCCGTCACGGTCTCAACTTACTATTGACTGTAAGAATAGTAGAATACACCTGGTGCAATTTCCAAATTTGGTTCAAAACTTCAGCAGTTTATTTCTTATGTCAGTCACTCAATTAGCCATGCCAGCTAACTATTTTTCTATTGGTATTTAGTTAAGCCAGCTATCTAAACTTGCATGTCGACTAGGCATGCAGGGCACGTGCCCAGGAGCCCTTGCCTTTCGTGGCCCCCCCATTGATTGTGTTGATTAGTTGACTGATGTTGCTGGCAAGGTAACTGCTGTTTAACTTAACAGAAAAAAATGAAACTAGTGTTTATTCACAGTGCTGAGCTAGTATTGCAACTGACATGCAACGTTAGCTAATGTTTCATCCCGCTAGTTCAATCAAGGCTACGGTAGATATTACGTGATTTGACCTTATTTTATCTGTGGCCAAAGACCTTGAGCCTTCTTGGATGGGCACTTCTAATGTAACTCTATGGCAGCACCCAACGGGCTTGAATTTACGAGCTCTCCCAGTAGATTTTGCAGTGATGTAGTGTCCCCATGAGTGACAGAACACTGAGCCAATCATGGCGGAACTAAAGAACGTTACCAACTCCTACCCTCTGTATTTTCCGCTGGCTGCCCCACCCCACTGAGCTAGGCTGAAACTTCAACATTTTGGAGCTGCCTTACTCAAGAAAGAGAAAAAAGAGACCATGTTTGTATGAGGCTTTATTAACTCAATGATTATTGTATTTTTTTACAGTGTTTTCAAACTGATATTTGACACGTATTAATGCCAACATAACACAAAACTGAAATTGTTTATTTTTTGCTAAGAAACTTCAGAGTGTTTTCTATCCAAATCTATGAATAATATGCATGCATATCTTATATTCTTGGCATGAGTAGCAGGAAGTTGAAATTGGGCATGCTATTTATCCAAAAGTGAAAATTCTGCCCCCTTGCCCCAAGAGGTTTAACTCAATGATTATTATATTTTTTTACAGTGTTTTTAAACTGATATTTGACACGTATTAATGCCAACATAACACAAAACTGAAATTGTTTATTTTTTGCTAAAAAAGTGAGTCACCACTTAGAAGCAGCAAGAACGATGACAGCTACACTTGCTAAGTTTTGCATAGGTCTATTGGATATTGCCTACCTTGAAGGACAATTTGGAGGCAGAGACCTATAAATGGGTAATCAATACTTATTGAAAACTAAAAGGGGCGACGCTCGCTCACCATAGTAGCCCAACCTATGTGTTGTGCCTTTTCAATTTCAATTATGATTTTTTTTGTATTTTTGTACTTCGACTCACATTGGTTGAGCGCCCTTCACTTCTTTCCATTATCAAAATGTATTTACACACGCAGTAGTAAACTACAGTAAAATCATATTTAAGTTAATTTCATATTCAAGTTAACTGCTATGGGATTCTCCGTTCGCGTAGGCAGCCTACTCTATTTCATTGAGACCACACATGCTAGGCGTACTTGAACTCTCATGTCCAACTAGGAGAAGTGGGATACTGAAGTTGAAGCAGCGAATTCTGAATAATGCAAAAAAATATGTGTTTTTAATACAATATGTAGGCTAACACATACAAAGCAGAAAGAAGACAGTTTCAAAATAATCTGATGGACAACAAAAATTATTTTTATCCCAAAGTCCTCTGTCTGACCGCCCGCCCCTGTCCACAGCATTGAAAATGCTGACCGTGCCACAATGATCTCTGTCTGACCGCCCGCTCCTGTCCACAGCATTGAAAATGCTGACCGCGCCACAATGATCTCTGTCTGACCGCCCGCTCCTGTCCACAGCATTGAAAATGCTGACCGTGCCACAATGATCTCTGTCTGACCACCGCCCCTGTCCACAGCATTGAAAATGCTGACCGTGCCACAACGATCTCTGTCTGACCGCCCGCTCCTGTCCACAGCATTGAAAATGCTGACCGCGCCACAATGATCTCTGTCTGACCGCCCGCTCCTGTCCACAGCATTGAAAATGCTGACCGTGCCACAATGATCTCTGTTGGGACCAGCAGCTCTCGCAGGGATCCCGCGTGGATGCAGCCTTCTAGTGCAGTCAGTAGGCCAACACAACACTATGCTCATCATGCCTTAGCAGGATCAGACGGTGACAGGGTTCCCCGCTGGATCAGAGAGCTAGGGATGACCAGTCTACTGAGCTCAGGTCAATTTAGCAGTTTATTAACAATATCATTGAATGATACAAAGTTTTTGAATTGATGGGTAGACCTACAGTAGCTACAGTACAGCAGGTTAAGATTAAAGCTTCAGTCTGAGATCTGGGAATAATGGTCATTTCCAATATTGAACCATTGATTTTATTCTTGGATAATATAATGTATAAGGCAATTCTTTGTCATGTTTTACTGTAGGAGGATCAGATGGTGACAGGGGTCTCAGCAGGGTTAGGCAGCCAGGGAAGTCTGTGATGGAGGTGAGGTGAATTTTTGATACAGCACTTTATTCTCTCTGGGCAGCAAACACTGGTCAAGCCAGATGCTATTTTAAGACAAACCTCCAAAGTTGATTTCCAAACTGTATCAAGGGTTGATAGAACCTTTTCCTGGTGACACAAAACATGTAAAAAAAAATGTGAGGAAGACCTGGTAGAAGCTATTGATGATGATGAATAGGTACATATATGTTTGAATGCCCAGTCATGTTCATATCATCTCAGACATACATTGCTGTAGTTTAAGACCATCCATAGAACCTACTATATTCCAGTGAAACCGAATAACATGCACTCAAAAATCATTCCTCTGCTGGAGGTTTAAAGCACAAAAGGGGACATACAGTTGAAGTCGTAAATTTGCAAACACCTCAGCCAAATACATGTAAACTCAGTTTTTCACAATTCCTGACATTTAATCAGAGTAAAAATTCACTGTCTTAGGTCAGTCCGGATCACCACTTTATTTTAAGAATGTGAAATATCAGAATAATAGTAGAGAGAATTATTTATTTCAGATTTGATTTATTTCATCACATTCCCAGTGGGTCAGAAGTTTACATACACTCAATTAGTATTTGTAGCATTGCCTTTATATTGTTTAACTTGGGTCAAACGTTTCAGTTAGCCTTCCACAAGCTTCCCACAATAAGTTGGGTGAATTTTGGCCCAATCCTCCTGACAGAGTTGGTGTAACTGAGTCAGGTTTGTAGGCCTCCTTGCTCACACACGCTTTTCAGTTCTGCCCACACATTTTCTATAGGATTGAGATCAGGACTTTGTGATGGCCACTCCAATACCTTGACTTTGTTGTCCTTAAGCCATTTTGCCACAACTTTGGAAGTATGCTTGGGGTCATTGTCCATTTGGAAGACCCATTTGCGACCAAGCTTTAACTTCCTGACTGATGTCTTGAGATGTTGCTTCAATATATCCATAATTTTCCTCCGTCATGATGCCATCTATTTTGTGAAGTGCACGAGTCCCTCCTGCAGCAGAGCACCCTCACAACATGATGCTGCCACCCCTGTGCTTCACAGTTGGGATGGTGTTCACCTTGCAAGCATCCCCCTTTCTGCTCCAAACATAATGATGGTAATTATGGCCAAACAGTTATATTATTGTTTCATCAGACCAGAGGACATTTCTCCAAAAAAGTACAATCTTTGTCCCCATGTGCAGTTGCAAACCGTAGTCTGGCTTTTTTCATGGTGGTTTTGGAGTGTTGGCTTCTTCCTTGCTGAGCGGCCTTTCAGGTTATGTCGATATAGGACTCATTTTACTGTGGATATAGATACTTTTTTACCTGTTTCTTCAAGCATCTTCACAAGGTCCTTTGCTGTTGTTCTGGGATTGATTTGCACTTTTTGCGCCAAAGTATGTTAATCTCTAGGAGACAGAACGCGTCTCCTTCCTGAGCAGTATGATGGCTGCGTGGTCCCATGATGTTTAAACTTGCATACTATTGTTTGTACAGATGAATGTGGTACCTTCGGGCATTTGGAAATTGCTCCCAAGGATGAAGCAGACTTGTGGAGGTCTACAAATCTTTTTCTGAGATCTTGGCTGATTTCTTTTGATTTTCCCATGATGACAAGCGAAGAGACACTGAGTTTGAAGGTTGGCCTTGAAATACATCCACAGGTACACCTCCAATTGACTCAAATGATGTAAATTAGCCTATCAGAAGCTTCTAAAGCCATAACATCATTTTCTGGAATTTTCCAAGCTGTTTAAAGGCACAGTCAACTTAGTGTATGTAAACTTCTGACCCACTGGAATTGTGATACAGTGAATTGTAAGTGAAATAATCTGTTTGTATTGTTGGAAAAATGACTTGTGTCATGCACAAAGTAGATGTCCTAACCAACTTGCCAAACTATAGTTTGTTAACAAGAAATTTGTGGAGTGGTTGAAAACCTAGTTTTAATGACTCCAACCTAAGTGTATATAAACTTCCGACTTCAACTGTATTTGGATTTGTTATGGTCTTGTGAAGGCTGGCTGAATTCTGGCAAAGAGTGTGTTCTTTGTACTCAATCCCTCTCTTTTTCTCTGGGTGTCTACAGATTCTCCCTTCTTCCTGTTTTTATTTGTTTGGAAATGTTGATACGGCAAACTGTTATCTGAAGAAACAGTGTAACCAAGCATTTAGAGCGTCTAAGAAATGCATTGCCATTAATTGGTAAATTGTTTATACTCCCACATTGTCAAGTTATGTATTACTAGATTTTATTTATTACAATATTAAGGGTATACTGGACAACTTTCATAAGGTCTGGATGCTTCATATGGAATACAGTATGACAAAAGGAGTCTGTATTGAAGACAGGCCCTCGTCAGGGTGTCACGACTTCCGCCGAAGTTGGCTCTCCTGCCTGTTCGGGCGGTGCTCGGCGGTCGTCGTCACCGTCCTACTAGCCACCACCGATCCCTTTTTCGTTTGTCTGTTGGTTTTGTCTTATTAGTTTCACCTGTGTGTATTTTAGTTTAATTGATGTCCTTATATGTAGTGTATATGTATGTTGTCCCGCCCTTTTTTTGTGCGGGATTGTTTGGATTCATGTATTTTGGTTAATACGTGTGTGTTATTTTCGCCGGTATATTTTTGATCCTGTGTTGGATTATTTCACCCTGTATGTTGGGTTGACCGTGTTTGGTTCACCGGAGAATAAAACTGTCGATTCACTGTAACCTGCTCTCTGCGCCTGATTCCACCCACCTTGATAATACGTGACACAGGGGAGATACCTATTTAGGCAATCCTTAGCTGTGGGAATACAACCATACTCATAGTTTGGATTTGAAAATCCAAATGGGCACCTTCATTTGATGTGAATTGGTGGACTAATTCATATAAATATTTGATAACTAATAAAGTAAGATACGTCTCTAACAAGATCCTTCACAGATGTTATCCTTGTAATAGTCCTATTTCTATATATATAATTCATGTAGAAAAAGAATGTAGCTTTTGAAAATTGGAAAATTAGACTATAGAGCATTTATTTTGAGATTACTTGCATAGTAAAATATTTTGGACAGATAGGAAAATATATATTAGTGATAAGATGGGTAAACCTGTAAGTATTTTCAAATTTCATATTATTTTTTATTTGACATACATGCACAGTGACTGCCAATTCATTGTGAATTTGTTCATTTTATTGGGAGAATTTTTAATCTATAACATGAAGTTCATGGGGGCTGGGGATTGGCGCAGCATCACTACAGCCCATGGTTCGATCCCGGGCTGTATCACAACTGGCCGTGATCGGGAGTCCCATAGAGCGGCACACAATTGGCTCAGCGTCGTCTGTGTTAGGGGAGGGTTTGGCCAGGGGGGCTTTACTTGGATCATTGAACTCTAGTGACTCCTTGTGGCGGGTCGGGGACCTGCAGGCTAACCTCGGTGCTGCTGGCTTCCAGGTTAAGCAGGCGGGTGTTTTCTTCAGGATCGGTGTGTCCCCCATGGGACAGTTGAGCTAACGTAGGCTAATGCGAATAGCATGAGGTTGTAAGTAAGAATAACCTTTCCCAGGACATAGACATATCTGATTTTGTCAGAAAGCTTAAATTCTTGTTAATCTAACGGCACTGTCCAATGTACAGTAGCTATTACAGTGAAGGAATACCATGCTATTGTTTGAGGAGAGTGCACAGTTATGAACTTGAAAGTTATTAATAAACCGATTTGGCACATTTGGGCAGTCTTTGAACAAAAATTCATTGAATCAGTCTAAGACTTTGCACATACACTGCTGCCATCTAGTGGTCAAAATCTCAATGGCGCTTGGGCTGGAATAATACATTAGGGCCTCTCTCTTGCATTTCAAAGATGATGGTACAAAAAAAATACAAAAAAACGGATGATTTTTTTCTTTGTATTTTCTTTAACCAGATCTAATGTGTTATATTATCCTACATTCATTTCACATTTCCACAGCCTTCAAAGAATATGCATATCGTTGCTTCAATGCCTGAGCTACAGGCAGTTAGATTTGGGTATGTCATTTTAGGCGAAAATTGAGAAAAAGGATCCTTAGCGTGGGCTGGCTGGTCATGTTTCGGAGGACGCATGACTCAACCTTCGCCTCCCGAGCCCGTTGGGGAGTTGCAGCGATGAGACAAGATCGAAATTGGGGAGAAAAAGAGGGTAAAAAATTATTATGGTAAGAAAATAAGTTTCAATATTTTTCTGATTGATTTACAATATTATATAACAAGCATTTCGCCACACCAGCAACAACATCTGCTAAACATATGTATGTGACCAATACAATTTTATTTGATTTAAAATATATAAATACCAAATGATCAAATAAGTGTCTACAGAATTTGTCCAAATGTAACTTGTCTTTAATATACTTTTACTGTGTCTCTCTGGTTTAGTTTATTATTTACTTTTCTGTTACGTGTGATATTTGTATATAGTTTTGTACCATGTTCCTGTAATGCAATAAAACATAATAATACAAACAAATATTTGAAATCCAAAAGTTGTAATGGAAGGGTGGGGCTTGGGGCTGTGTCGTATGGGTCTTTGACTGAGAAAGACACAGTGGAGAGCCAACCAGTAATAGCACAGCCTCCTTCATTATCGACGCATTGTGCCGACAACATCAAAGAACCATTCCAGACTCTGAAGTCAGGAGGACTTCGAGAGTTAGGTGTTAACCGTACTCATATGCCAGTGTCTTTCTTTAAAATGTATATAAATTGGTTCGTGATTAAACAGATACATTAAGTTATTCTTATCACACCAACAGCATGTTATGGGCGGGGTCATGTCCCGCTGGGCGGTGCCCTCGCGCTGGACTTGTGCATGTTGACCACGCCCCTTCTGCATTTCGGAGAAGATGGCGTCGCAAGTACAGAGAGGAGTGCCTCTAAGTGCGGTAAGCATATTATGATATTTTACAGTATCTGTAATCTGTTGGAATTTGTATCTAGACGTAAATTGCTGTGCAGTAAACTTAGAAGTATGGTGATAGTCTTGTTGGTTCAATCGCATAATGTAATGTGTGTTTTGGAGCTAGCTAACGTTAGCTAGCTAGCCAATATCCTTTGGGAATGTTGATTGCCGTTAGCGCGTGCGATATTGATAACCCCCAGTCCCCATGCAAAATGGAACATCTTTTGACCAGCGGAGCTGGATATTTATATCTTGTCGTTTGCTAGATAAATACAGAACTATTTCTGAACTTGGAGAAAATAGATACTTTGTAGAGGCGTTTCTCCTCATCTAATGTCATGCGGTGTTGTTGTGGTGACGTGCAATATTTTTCAGTGTCACACACGGAGTAGCCCAATGGCGCTCATCCACTATTGTCAAAAACGAGTTGCGTCGAGAGATTCGGAAATCCGGGAGATTGAATTGTGTTCAAATCAAAGCGCCAGATTGCCTAACGGGCGTGTTTTCACGGCGTTGTAAAGCAGATGGCAACCACCACGAAACAGCGTATGCGAACGTGAGTAGATTACGTTGAAAACAACGGTCGGCCATCTTGGACGCTGTCTCCAGTTCATAGCTATAATATATACCCCAGTGATTCCACTCCTCGGTCACAGTATGGTTGCTGTTGCTGCATCCAATTATCCTATGCCATTCAAATGGGGAAATAGTGTATATTTTCATCCTTGCACAGGTCAGAAGTGCGAGATGTATAGCTTAACTTCACCACCATATAGCCAAGAATGACCACATTGACCCGGACATGCATCTTATCTAATTTAAGACGATCCTTTAAGACTATCCTCTCCATGTGCCCTGGGCTGTGCTTGGGGGAGCTTCTGAATCTACAGGCGTGTGTGTTTGACAGGAGGAGGAGGAGGGGGGGGGGGGGTATTAAGATGGAGAGAGGTTTGTGTGTGAAGAAGATGGAGAGAGGTTTGTGTGTGAAGAAGATGGAGAGAGGTTTGTGTGTGAAGAAGATGGAGAGAGGTTTGTGTGAGATGAGTAAAGGCAGTGAGTATTGGGTGTGCTTTTCACACTTTAAACTCACATGATGTGGGGATGGACACATGTATGTTAGTCAGTCAGGACATCAAGGGTTGTCAGTCATTTGAGAATGGAGTAGCCCTAACATAATGCTTCCTGAAGGAGGTGGTAATATACAACATTTTATCCATTTAATGTCATCAACATAGGCTAACTCTACTCCTCCCTTAACAGCTCTGTCCCAAGTTCCTCCACACAAACTCCACCAGCCACACCTGGCCCTTCAGCGCGATCGCTGAATTAATAGGTGAGTCATCATTAGTCCTACTGTCCAGTCGCCAAGTTACCTGTGTCACCTGTCATAATTGTCCAATCGTTGTGTCCAACTGTGAGTCGTTAAATCATTACTATCCAATCACTGAGCATCATGGTGTTAAAATGGCTACTCTGTGGCAATGTTCTGCGCTCATTTTGTGACCTATTTTATCCTGCTGAGTGTCTCATTTTTGGATGGGATTCTTTTCCCATAACCACAGTGTTAATGGACGAGTCTTCTTTTTCCCCTTGGGGTAGACCTATAAATCAAATTGTATTGGTCACATACACATTTAGCAGATGTTATTGCGGGTGTAGCGAATTGCTTGTGTTTCTAGCTACAACAGTTCAGTAACTAACAAGTAATATCTAACAATTTCACAACAATATACACAAATCTAAAGTAAAGGAATGAAGAAAATATACAAATATTTGGACGAGCATTGTCAGAGCAGCATGGACTAAGAGACAGTAGAATAGAATTCAATAGAATACAGTATATACATATGAGATGAGTAATGCAAAATATGTAAACATTATTAAAGTGGCCAGTGAATCCAAGTCTACGTATATAGGGCAGCAGCCTCTAAGGTGCTTGTGGTGGCTATTTAACAGTCCGATGGCCTTGAGATAGAAGCTGTTTTTCAGTCTCTGTCCCAGCTTTGGTGCACCTGTACTGACCTCTCCTTCTGGATAATAGTGGGTTGAACAGGCAGTGGCTCGGGTGGTTGTTGTCCTTGATTATCTTTTTGGCCTTCCTGTGACATCGGGTGCTGTAGGTGCCCTGGGGGGCAGGTAGTTTGCCCCCGGTGATGCATTGGGCAGACTTCACCACCCTCTGGAGAGCCCTGCGGTTGTGCGCGGTGCAGTTGCTGTACCAGGCGGTGATACAGCTGGATAGGATGCTCTCAATTGTGCATCTGTAGAAGTTGGTGCCAAGCCAGATTTCTTCAGCCTCCTGCGTTTGAAGATGCGCTGTTGCACCTTTTTTACCACACTGTCTGTGTGGGTGGATCATTTCAGTTTGTCTGTGATGTGTACACCGAAGAACTTGAAGCTTTCCACCTTCTCCATTGCAGTCCTGTTGATGTGGATAGGGTGGTGCTCCCTCCTGCTGTTTCCTGAAGTCCACGATCAGCTTATTTTGTTGACGTTGAGTGAGAGGGTATTTTCCTGGCACCACACTCCCAGGGCCCTCACCCTCCTCCCCGTAGGCAGTCTCATCATTGTTGGTAATTAAGGCCTACTACTGTTGTCAACTGCAAACTTGATGATTGAGTTGGAGGTGTGCGTGGCCACGCAGTCATGGGTGAACAGGGAGTACATGAGGGGGCTGAGCACGCACCCTTGTGGGGACCCAGTTGCACAGGGCAGGGTTCAGACCCAGGGCCCGAGCTTAATGATGAGCTTGGCGGGTACTATGGTGTTGAATGCTGAGCTATAGCATTCTTACATCCTCTTGTCCAGATGGGATAGGGCAGTGTGCAGTGCGATGGCGATTGCATCATCTGTGGATCTATTGGGGCGGTAAGCAAATTGAAGTGGGTCTAGGGTAGAGGTCGACAGATTATGATTTTTCAACGCCGATACCGATTATTGGAGGACCAAAAAAGCCGATACCGATTTAATCGGCCGATTTCAAATAAATGTATTTGTAATAATGACAATTACTACAACTGAATGAACACTTATTCTAACTTAATATAATACATCAATAAAATCAATTTAGCCTCAAATAAATAATGAAACATGTTCAATTTGGTTTAAATAATGCAAAAACAAAGTGTTGGAGAAGAAAGTAAAAGTGCAATATGTGCCATGTAAGAAAGCTAACGTTTAGTTCCTTGCTCAGAACATGAGAACATATGAAAGCTGGTGGTTCCTTTTAACATGTATTCAATATTCCCAGTTAAGAAGTTTTAGGTTGTAGTTATTATAGGAATTATAGGACTATTTCCCTCTATACCATTTGTAATTCATTAACCTTTGACTATTGGATGTTCTTATAGGCACTTTAGTATTGCCAGTGTAACAGTATAGCTTCCGTCCCTCTCCTCGCTCCTCCCTGGGCTCGAACCAGGAAAACAACGACAACAGCCACCCTCAAAGCAGCGTTACCCATGCAGAGCAAGGGGAACAACCACTCCAAGTCTCAGAGAGAGTGACGTTTGAAACGCTATTAGCGTGCACTCTGCTAGCCATTTCGCTTTGGTTACACCAGCCTCATCTCGGGAGTTGATAGGCTTGAAGTCATAAACAGCGCAATGCTTGACGCACAACGAAGAGCTGCTGGCAAAACGCACAAAAGTGCTGTTTGAATGGATGCTTATGAGCCTGCTGCTGCCTACCACCACTCAGTCAGATGCTTGTATGCTCAGTCAGATTATATGCAATGCAGGACACGCTAGATAAACTAGTAATATCATCAACCATGTGTAGTTAACTAGTGTTTATGATTGATTGATTGTTTTTTTACAAGATAAGTTTAATGCTAGCTAGCAATTTACCCTGACTTACTGCATTTGCGTAACAGGCAGTCAGTCTCCTTGTGGAGTGCAACGAGAGGCAGGTGATTCTAGCGTTGGACTAGTTAACTGTAATGTTGCAAGATTGGATCCCCCGAGCTGACATGGTGAAAATCGGTCGATTTCCGATTGTTATGAAAACTTGAAATCTGCCCTAATTAATCTGTCATTCCAATTAATCGTTTGACCTCTAGTCTAGGGTGTAAGGTTAACGTGTAAGGTTCAGTTACCATTGTTCCTGTACCCAAAAAAGCGATGGTGGATATCTTAAAGCATGTGGGGACAGCAGATTGGGATAGGGAGAGATTGAATATGTCTGATAACACTCTGGCCAGCTTGTCTGCGCATGCACTGAGGACGCGGCTAGAGATACTGTCTGGTGCCGGCTGGGTGCAAGACGTCGGTGTCCGCGACATGGCTAGTTTTCCCTTTGTAGTCCGATGATTGTCTGTAGACCCTGCCACATACGTCTCGTGTCTGAGCTGTTGAATTGCGACTCCACTTGTCTCTGTACTGACATTTTACATGTTTGTTTGCATTACAGAGGGAATAACTACACTGTTTGTATTCGGCCATATTCCCAGTCGCCTTGCCATTTTTAAATGCGGTGGTTTGCTCTTTCATTTTTGCGCAAATGCTGCCATCTATCCACGGTTTTGGGTAGGTTTTAATAGTTACTATGGGCACAACATTTCCTATTCATTTCCTGTTAAACTCCGTCACCGTATCCATGTATTCGTTAATATTATTCTCACAGGTTACCCAGAAATAGATTTAAAGTGATAGTCCTATAGACGGACCCACAGCGGTCCTGTCCCTGGGGATGTCTGTTTTCCAGAGTAGGGTTGCAACGGGAGGGAATATTCTCAGTAACTTTTAAAATGTACCGGTAATTACCCGTGACTTTGGAAACATTATGGAATTTTCATAACATGGAATGTAGCTTTTTGATGTATGCTACATGAAACCTATGCTGTATGACTACACACTGAAGAGCTAAAGATCTCTGAACCAGTGAGTGGGAATATAATATAATTGATGTTCAGTGAGTATCACTCTCAATTCAAATCACACTACGGAATATGCCGTTTTCTTTCCCCTGCCATGTCCTCCCCTCCTATACTCACTCTGCCTCTACCTTTCTACTACCGTTCTCCAGACTACTATAAAAAGTTATTGCTCTTGGCTGCTATGGCACAAAAACTACTCAAGATGGACAGAGAATGCTAAAGCTCTCTGAACCCTACAATGAGTGGGAATATAACCTAATGGAAGCTCAGACTATCATTCTAAATCCGTGTAATCCCCTGTCTCGCCCCTCCTCTCTACCTTTCTCCCTTCTCCACTTTTCAAGTTGGCAGCCATAGATGTTGCATATAAGAACATTTTACCCATGCTGAGAAATAAGCCCTCTGCTAGGCTGCTCTGTCACACAAACTACCCGAGAGAGAGCGTCAGAAAAAGAGGGAATGCCAACACTCCGTAATGCCTCTGATACCCTAGACTGTTTGGGAATATAACTTAATGGGTGTTCAAGGTCCCCTTCCCTCCTCGGCTCGCCTTCCTCACTTCTCTTTGCATCTCATTGATTTGCTTTCGAATGACGTCATTGTGATTAGACCTTTTATATTTTCTGAACCATATTACCATAGTTTCTGACAATTAGCCTACAGTAGTGTGTCTGGATAAGGCTTTTTATCCTTCGGGCTAGGCCTGTAGCCTATCCCACAGCAGTCCTGTCCCTGGGGTGGTCTTTTTCCACACGCACTTTCAGCCTCCGTGATGATTAATCCCTTTGCCTTATCACTGGGCTCCAGGGTAACGTTTTAACCTGGTGGTACTGGTGCCACAAACTTTTACAGTTGATAGTACCAGCCCATGATTTGGTCGCACCATCCAAATAAATTCATCACGCAATATAAATAATAGGAGTGATCATCTTGTGAAGGGATTGTAAGTTCAATCATATTGCTTTATTTAGAAGTGTGTGGTAGACTACTGGGATCGTTTTCAATAAACACGTTACATCTAACATGTCTAAGCAGGAATGCCTGATACAAGATATTTTGACATGCAATCTAATCCAGTGATTATCATGCATTTTTTTTACTGTCAAAATGGGGCTACAGAATTTTCTGTTTTTTGGGTTCAATAGAGATGATTTTTCCGTTATCTTTATGCACTAATATTACATAAAGATATGGGCGTAATTCAATTGGTGCTCATTCACCACCTGAGGAAGTGGAAACTGTAAACACATTAGCTAGATTGCTAACTCTAAATGTAACACCTACTGCTAGTAGCCATGTTAATCAAACAGTACATTTTAATGTGCTAAAAACACTTTTGTAATAGGTCTACTACCTACTCATCTCCAATGAGGCCTAGTGCACTCGCCATGGCATATGCACATTTCACATGCTCCACATTCAGAATATCTTGATTGTATAACTGTGTGCTTTGAGCTCAACATTGAGAGCTGAGAAATACAAATAATACCTACAGAAAGATGAGAAAACAAATTGTACCTATACCCGTGTCCCTCTCTTTAACATGGACAACAGTAGTTGCTTCCAAGGTTGTTTTTTCTCTGCAGTTACATTTTGAAATGTTATACAATCAGAATGCATTTCTCAGGGCACACGGGGCGAGGCTTGCTCATTACAGCAGGTGGCCCCAGCGAAAAAGGCACAGCAGGAGGGCAGACCATTTCGTTAAAGGAGTCATGAGTATAATTGCAGTTTACTGTTTAACCAAGTCAATGTTTTATCTGGCCCAAAAATAGGACATGTTGATTGAGGTGACCAGGTAGAATGTGTAACCAATTAAAAATGTAACTCGCACAGATAGTTATAGGGTCAACTAAATGGTTGCCTTCTGGAGCCCTGCTTATCAGGCAGTGAGCCGTTTCTCAGGCAGGTCTCTGTTGCTGCAGTGCAGTCTGCCAGCCTGCAGTTTGTCTGCCAACCCAGTTTAGTATTCAGCCTGTCACCAGATACTGTCTCAGATGTCCATCACAGTTCTGTGCATGTCTCTGATACAGTTTCCTCCTATCACCATCAATCTCTCCTTCTCTTATCTCCATCTTTCTCTGTTGCAGTATCTCACATTCTTGATTTCCTTCAATACCCCTCACTTTTGCTAACCAATCCCACTCTTTCTCTCTCTTTGTACCTGGAGCAACAAAGGCGTAGGATATAGCAATATCTCTCATCAGCCTAGTGTTTCCCATCTACACACACTGCCAACCCCACCCCGCCAGTATGGCTTTGGAGAGGCCTTTGGATTCAAGCTTACTCTAGACAATAATGGAGAGCAGAGGAGCTAGACAATAGAAGATAGTAGTACAAAGATGGCGGTAGGGATGAACATTTTGAAAAGGAGATGGATAGAGGGAGGGAGTGATTTTGAAGGTAGTTGATGGGAGAGGGAGACCAGACCACATGTTTGTGTTAGTCTAATGTTCCAGTAGTGTTTTGAGGATGTTGCATCTACGGCAGAGGCTGGGGTTGCATCCTCTGTGACAGCTGTCAAAGCCAGCCTGTTCTAATGGTCCACGTTGCACAAGCAACAAAGGAAGACATATTATATCTATCACACTTTACATTACACAGCTTTAATGTTATATTGGGTGTCTAAAACCCTGATGATGTGTGGTAGTTTTCCACAGCATTAGCAACACAGATGGCAATGTGATTTGGCTTGTACTCCTATGCTGGTTTGGCGTGGATGTGTTGGCATTGGACAAATGGCTTGGGTGGTCTACTATAGTGGCAAACACTATGCAAGAGATTCGTTATTTGTAAAGTAACAGTGGAAAAATCAATATTTGTGGGAAAATGTAATTTCTGATTTATTCTGTTCATATTTCTCTATGCTTACAAATCCTTTATTTCCATGTCTTTTCCCCAGATAATGCCTATGATCCAGATGTCAATGCCAAGCAGTTCTGGATTGATAAGACCCAGTTCAAAGGCCAAGACTGCCTCATCTTCATGGACAATGGAAATGGGCTGGACTATGAAAAGATGCACAAGATGCTCAGGTACGGACAGTTCTCTGAACCATTACCACTACTTTAGCAGGGTGAATCAGGTTAGATAAAAGCCGGGACAAAAGTCCTGCAGAGAACACCCCCTTCGGGACCATCACGTGACATCCTGATGACACTGGTGAATGTCCTGAAAACGTCCTGACTCGGTCCTCCGTGACTTCCAGGGAATTTACAGAAGTCCTCCCAGAGAACATTCCCATGGGACCATCATGTAATGTCTTGACAACTGGAAAAACAAATGTTCAGAAAACGTCCTAAGGGACGTCCCCGGAACAAACCAGGGACAAGTAAAAAACAAATGAATGTCTGCTGTGCTATAAGAATGCAAGTTTCTGATTGATGTACATAGAAAACCACCATGTTTCTCTATCCTTCTCCCTCCTCAGCTTCGGTTACAGTGACAAGACCGTTATAAACGGCCAGCACCCGATTGGTCTCTACGGTAACGGTTTCAAGTCGGGGTCCATGCGTCTGGGACGAGACGCCATCGTGTTCTCCAAGTCTCTAGATGGAGACACCATGCATGTAGGCATGCTCTCACAGAGCTACCTGGCACAGATTAAAGCAGAGCAGATCATCGTACCCATTGTCTCCTTCCAACGCGTTGCACACAACCAGTATATCCTTCTATAGAGAGACTACACATACGCACTGCACATACACACACGTCATAGTGCTTAAACTGTCATCACCTTCAAACAGTTTGGACAGGTGGGACGGTGATCTATAGATGTACTTGTACACTGTGTCATTTTATAGTCTGTCGGTTGTATTGTCCCTGTGTGTGTTGTCCTTGACTTCTGCACTCCGTGTGAATGAGAAGCACAAGGCCAGTCTGCAGGACATCCTGTATTACTCTCTTTTTAAGACGGAGAACGAGCTGCTCACAGAGCTCAAAGCCATCAACTCCACCTGCTCCATGGGCTCTTCAGGAACACGCATCATCATCTGGAGCCTGCGCAGGTCAGACACACACACACCTGGGTATTCCTCTCTTACACAGTCCGTATAAGGACATTTTCCCCTCTTTCTTTCTCCCTCAACTATTGAGTTTCACTACGTGGAATTTACGTTCAAATGTTACTTCTCCTTTGGAACTGCCACTCTCTCGGCCATCAGATTTCTCCCTTGGTGGAATTGTAGGTTTCACTTTAGTTTTCTCCTTGAACATAATCAAAACCTAAAATTCCACCATTAGGGGTCGGCACAGAGGCCCTTTTTGAAGTATGGAGCATGTAAAACGGTTGAGTAGGAGTCTATACAGTAAGTGTTTATTTTTGTCCACAGGACATTAACAGGACAGACAGAATTTGATTTCACAACATCCAGTTACGACATCAGAATCCCGTTGGATGTGTTGGAGAGCACCAGTGAGCAATACAGGCGGTCGGAGCTGCTCACAAAACCAGAGAGTTACTACTCGCTACGTGTGAGTATTAGTATATTGACATTCCATACAGCATTTCTCACGACAGAGCGTAGCTTTAGCTAGATGTTTCCAAACTTGGTTTTGCCTAGCACTACACAGCTGATTTTAAAATAATCGAAGCTTGATGATCAGTTGATTATTTGAATCAGCTGTGTAAAGCTTGGGCAAAAACCAACATTTTTTTGTAAACACTGGACATGTGCATTATCATTTGTATGTGTGAAATTTTATTTTTCTAGTGTATTTTGATTGTTTATTGTATTCTCTCAATGTGCTGTTTGTGTGCTCAGGCATACTGCAGTATTCTGTACCTGAAGCCGCGTATGCAGATCGTCATTCGAGGGCAGAAAGTGAAGACTGAGCTCATCTCCAAGAGCCTGGCGTACATCGCTAAGGACTATTACAAGCCCAACTTTGTGGTATCCTACCCCACGCAGGAGCCTCCATGGATGGCTTTACTGTGTGTGTCCGTGTTTGTGTTTTCCTGTGCGTTCGTGTTGTCACATCCTCGAGACACTCATTTTGTTTTCTTTTGGGGGCAAAATAGAAATAGGAAAATATGGGTACTCTACATACAAGAAATACCATCAGCCACTGCCATAGACACAATACTTTTATAAGCTTGCGATAATAATCACTTACCTATGTTTAACTAATATTAGTTGAATACATTCCATAGCTAGATGTTCATGTTCAACACAGTGATGCAATATGGTCTTTTTCACAAAGGGAAGAGGATATGTCATCTTCTCTCCTTCCTGTTTGAGGCCTTAAGTCCTGTACCAGAACAGACGTATTCCCATCACGTTTGGGTACAACACCAAGAGCAAAGACCAATACGGCATCATGATGTACCACAAGAACCGCCTTATAAAACCTTATGAGCGAGTGGGCGTTCAACTCAAGGTAAAATGGTGTTTTTGTATGTTTGGGTGTGTGGATTGTGCATAAGAAAAATTGCCATCCATTGTGGTAATCGGATGCCTCGTCCTCCATCACTGACTCATAACCACCTCTACCCCCTTCAGGCCAACATCCAAGGTCTCGGGGTCATTGGGGTTATCGAGTGTAACTTTCTGGAGCCCACCCACAACAAGCAAGATTTTGACAATACCGACAAATACAGGTAAGGACTCTTACCGCATATAGTTGAAGAAGAGAGTTCTCCCTTCAAGAACACTTCCACATACTTTAAAGATGGTGTACTTTTAATAATTTAGCTGGATAAAGTGGCACTACGTGAACTGTCATAGTTTATTTCTTATTTTCTTTGTGCAGGAAAACCATCAACAACTTAGGGGTTAAGCTGGAGGACTACTGGAAAGAGATCCGCTTTAAAAGAGACAAAGAAGATCCTAACAGCACCGTACCAGTGGAAGACACCATGTAAGTAAAACACTCCTCCATCTTCCTTTCTCCTTTCCTCTGTGTCTCCATCCCTCCTCTAACTTGTTCCTCTGCGTACCTCTACCCCCATAGGAAGCGCCCGGACCAGAACTGGGTGCAATGTGACACCTGCCTGCGCTGGAGGAAGCTGCCAGATGGGATTGATTGCAGACTGCTTCCAGAGAAGTGGTTCTGCCACATGAATCCCGACCCCCAATTCAGGTGTGTCCCGAACCCACCTAGATTAAATGAACATGTTTATAAAGTGTTGTAACATGTTGTGTGACCTGCCCCCCCCCTGCCTTTGGGCCCCCTCGGTCTTTGTTTGTGCGCATGTCTACTTGCCTACCGGAGTGTATGTATTTGTGTGTGTACCTGTGTGTGTTGACGTTGCCGCGGCAGTATATGGGCATTTATTATCGCCTGCCTTTCCAGGAGCTGCATGGTAGAGGAAGAGCCTGAAGACTCCGATGATGACCAACCTTCATACCAGAAAACCTACAAGCAACAGTGAGAACCCAACCATCTACCATATACTTAAGCAATAAGGCACGAGGGGGAGTGGTATATGGCCAATATACCACGGCTAAGGGCTGTTCTTATGTATGATGCAATGCGGCGTGCTTGGATGCAGCCCATAGCTGCTAAGGGTGCCTTATTGCTATTTTAAACTGGTTACCGTGGTAATTAGAGCAGTTTAAAAAGAAATAAAACGTTTTGTCTTACCCGTGGTATACGTTCTGATATACCACGGCTGTCAGCCAATCAGCATTCAGGGCTCGAACCAACCAGTTTATAATGAACAATTAATGCTGCATCTAAAGATATTTTCAATGCATAACTGTATATCTAGGCTATTTGCAGATAATTGACCTTAAGGCTGAAACATGCATCATTATTTTGTCTATGCATGGAGTGAGAAACCAACATTAGGCCTTCCGCAAAATGCGGTTAGATTGACAACAGTGCTTTGTGTGAGTTGTTGATGAAAGCAAAATAATGGCAACATATTTCCCATGCTGGTTCGTGGCACAAGTTGCTTGTGTTTTCATTATGCTGCGAGTTTTCCCACCACAGTAACGTTTGGTAGTTGCCAGGCCATTTATTCTAGTTCAAAACATTTTAATTCTACCAAATGTTTTGCTGGACGCAGGTGATATCAAGTCTGTAGGTAGGCAGCCGCCTCTCTGTGCTAGTGGTGGCTGTTTAACAATCTGATGGCCTTGAGATAGAAGCTGTTTTTCAGTCTCTGTCCCAGCTTTGATGCACCTGTGCTGACCTCGCCTTCGGGATGGTAGCGGGGGGAACAGGCAGTGGCTCCGGTGGTTATTGTTCTTGATGATCTTTTTGGCCTTTCTGTTACATTGGGTGTTGTAGGTGTCTTGGAGGGCAGGTAGTTTGCACCCGGTTATGCGTTGTGCAGACCGCACCACCTTCTGGAGAGCCCTGCGGTTGTGGGCGGTGCAGTTGCTGTACCAGACGATGATACAGCCCGACAGGATGCTCTCAATTGTGCACCTGTAAAAGTTAGTGCGTTTTTTTTTGGTGACAAGCCACATTTTTTCGGCCTCCTGAGGTTGAAGAGGCGCTGCTGCGCCTTCTTCACCACAATGTTTGTGTGGGTGGACCATTTCAGTTTGTCTGTGAAATGTACACAGAGGAACTTAAAACTTTCCACCTTCTCCACTACTGTCCCGTCTGTGGATACGGGGGTGCTCCCTCTGCTGTTTACTGAAGTCCACGATAATCTCTTGTTTTGCTGACATTTAGTGACAAGTTATTTTCCTGACACCCCCCTCCGACCGCCCTTACCTCAATGTAGGCTGTCTCGTCGTTATTGGTAATCAAGCCTACCATTGTAGTGTCGTCTACAAACTGTATGATTGAGTTGGATCTGTGCCTGGCCACGCAGTCATGGGTGAACAGGGAGTACAGGTGGGAGCTGAGAACGCACCCTTGTGAGGCTCCAGTGTTGAGGATCAGCAGAGTGGAGTTGTTGGGCCGTCCCCCGTCAGGAGGTCAAGGACCCAATTGCACAGGGCGGGGTACTATGGTGTTGAATACTGAGCTATAGTCAATGAACATAGGTATTCCTCTTGTCCGGATGGGATAGGGCAGTGTGATGGTGATTGCATCGTCTGTGGACCTATTGGGGCAGTAAGCAAATTGGAGTGGATCTCGGGTAACAGTTCGGAGGGAGGTGATATGATCCTTGACTAGTCTCTCAAAGTACTTCATGATGACAGAAGTGAGTGCTACAGGGTGATAGTCATTTAGTTCAGTTACAGTGCCTTGCGAAAGTATTCGGCCCCCTTGAACTTTGAGACCTTTTGCCACATTTCAGGTTTCAAACATAAACATATAAAACTGTATTTTTTTGTGAAGAATCAACAACAAGTGGGACACAATCATGAAGTGGAACGACATTTATTGGATATTTCAAACTTTTTTAACAAATCAAAAACTGAAAAATTGGGCGTGCAAAATTATTCAGCCCCTTTACTTTCAGTGCAGCAAACTCTCTCCAGAATTTCAGTGAGGATCTCTGAATCATCCAATGTTGACCTAAATGACTAATGATGATAAATACAATCCATCTGTGTGTAATCAAGTCTCCGTATAAATGCGCCTGCACTGTGATAGTCTCAGAGGTCCGTTAAAAGCGCAGAGAGCATCATGAAGAACAAGGAACACACCAGGCAGGTCCGAGATACTGTTGTGAAGAAGTTTAAAGCCGGATTTGGATACAAAAATATTTCCCAAGCTTTAAACATCCCAAGGAGCACTGTGCAAGCGATAATATTGAAATGGAAGGAGTATCAGACCACTGCAAATCTACCAAGACCTGGCCGTCCCTCTAAACCTTCAGCTCATACAAGGAGAAGACTGATCAGAGATGCAGCCAATCACTCTGGATGAACTGCAGATATCTACAGCTGAGGTGGGAGACTCTGTCCATAGGACAACAATCAGTCGTATATTGCACAAATCTGGCCTTTATGGAAGAGTGGCAAGAAGAAAGCCATTTCTTAAAGATATCCATAAAAAGTGTGGGAGACACACCAAACATGTGGAAGAAGGTGCTCTGGTCAGATGAAACCAAAATTGAACTTTATGGCAACAATGCAAAACGTTATGTTTAGCGTAAAAGCAACACAGCTGAACACACCATCCCCACTGTCAAACATGGTGGTGGCAGCATCATGGTTTGGGCCTGCTTTTCTTCAGCAGGGACAGGGAAGATGGTTCAAATTGATGGGAAGATAGATGGAGCCAAATACAGGACCATTCTGGAAGAAAACCTGATGGAGTCTGCAAAAGACCTGAGACTGGGACGGAGATTTGTCTTCCAACAAGACAATGATCCAAAACATAAAGCAAAATCTACAATGGAATGGTTCAAAAATAAACATATCCAGGTGTTAGAATGGCCAAGTCAAAGTCCAGACCTGAATCCAATCGAGAATCTGTGGAAAGAACTGAAAACTGCTGTTCACAAATGCTCTCCATCCAACCTCACTGAGCTCGAGCTGTTTTGCAAGGAGGAATGGGAAAAAATTTCAGTCTCTCGATGTACAAAACTGATAGCGACATACCCCAAGCGACTTACAGCTGTAATCGCAGCAAAAGGTGGCGCTACAAAGTATTAACTTAAGGGGGCTGAATAATTTTGCACGCGCAATTTTTCGGTTTTTGATTTGTTAAAAAAGTTTGAAATATCCAATAAATGTCGTTCCACTTCATCATTGTGTCCCACTTGTTGTTGATTCTTCACAAACAAATACAGTTTTATATCTTTATGTTTGAAGCCTGAAATGTGGCAAAAGGTCGCAAAGTTCAAGGGGGCCGAATACTTTACATTAGCTTTCTTGGGAACAGGGATTGAATATGTCCATAAATACGCCAGTCACCTGGTCTGCGCATGCTCTGAGGACGCGGCTAGGGATGCCGTCTGGGCTGGCAGCCTTGCGAGGGTTAACACTTTTAAATGTTTTACTCACGTCTGCCACGGAGAAGGAGAGCCCCCAGTCTTTGGTAGCGGGCTGCGTCGGTGGCACTGTGTTGTTCTCAAAGCGCACTAAATAAGTTGTTTAATTTGTTTGGAAGCGAGACGTCGATGTCCAGGACGGGGCTGGTTTTCTTTTTGTAGTCCGTGATTGTCTGTAGACCCTGCCACATACGTCTCGTGTTTGAGCCGTTGAATTGCGACTCCACTTTGTCTCTATACAGACGCTTTGCTTGTTTGATTGCCTTACAGAGGGAATAACTACACTGTTTTTATTCAGCCATGTTTCCAATCGCCTTGCCATGATTAAATGCGGTGGTATGTGCTTTCAGTTTTGCGCGAATCAAATCAAATGTATTTATATAGCCCTTCGTACATCAGCTGATATCTCAAAGTGCTGTACAGAAACCCAGCCTAAAACCCCAAACAGCAAGCAATGCAGGTGTAGAAGCACGGTGGCTAGGAAAAACTCCCTACAAAGGCCAAAACGTAGGAAGAAACCTAGAGAGGAACCAGGCTATGTGGGGTGGCCAGTCCTCTTCTGGCTGTGCCGGGTGGAGATTATAACAGAACATGGCCAAGATGTTCAAATGTTCATAAATGACCAGCATGGTCGAATAATAATAAGGCAGAACAGTTGAAACTGGAGCAGCAGCACGGCCAGGTGGACTGGGGACAGCAAGGAGTCATCATGTCAGGTAGTCCTGGGGCATGGTCCTAGGGCTCAGGTCCTCCGAGAGAGAGAAAGAAAGAGAGAAGGAGAGAATTAGAGAACGCACACTTAGATTCACACAGGACACCGATTAGGACAGAAGAACTCCAGATATAACAAACTGACCCTAGCCCCCCGACACATAAACTACTGCAGCATAAATACTGGAGGCTGAGACAGGAGGGGTCAGGAGACTGCCGCCATCCATCCACGGTTTTAGGTTTTAATAGTCACAGTGGGTAGAACATCTCCAATACACTTCCTTATAAACTCACTCACCGAGTCAGCGTATACATCAATGTTATTGTCTGAGGCTACCCGGAACATATCCCAGTCCACGAGATCGAAGCATTCTTGAAGCGTGGAATCCGATTGGTCAGACCAGCGTTGGATAGACCTAAGCACGGGCGCTTCCTGTTTTAGTTTCTGTCTATAGGAGGGGAGCAACAAGATGGAGTCATGGTCGGATTTTCCGAAAGGAGGGCGGGAGAGGGCCTTGTATGCATCGCGGAAGTTAGGGTAGCAATGGTCGAGCGTGTTATTCACTCGTGTACTGCAATTGATATGTTGATTTGAATTTAGGTAGCCTTGTTCTCAAATTAGCTTTGTTAAAATCCCCAGCTACAATAGATGCAGCCTCGGGAGATATGGTTTCCAGTTTGCATAAAGTCCAGTGAAGTTCCTTGATGGTCGTCTTAGTATCCGCTTGAGGGGGGATATACACGGCTGTGACGATATCCTAGGAGAGTTCTCTTGGGAGATAATACGGTTGGCATTTGCTTGTGATAATTTTTAGGTCAGGTGAACAAAAGGACTTGAGTTCCTGTGTGTTACAATTACACCATGAGACATTAGTCATGAAACATACACCTCCGCCCTTCTTCTTACCGGAGAGATGTTTATTCCTGTCGGTGCGATGCACTGAAAATCCCGTTGGCTGTGTAGACTCCGACAGCATGTCCCCAGCTAGCCATGTTTCCGTGAAACAGAGTATGTTACAATCCCAGATATCTTTTTGGAAAGCAACTCTTGCCTTGATTTGGTCTACTAGGGACTGGACGTTAGCGAGTAATATACTCTGGGTGGTGTAGCCTCACTAGAAACCTGCTCTGGCACCCTCTCCTCCAGCGGCGTTGTTTTGGGTCGGCCTCTGGAATTGGCGTATACCGGTGACATTATTTGGTAACTGGTTAGATGCCGTTATGTATTTCAAAACTTAGCTGTAACTAGGGGTTGAAAGCAACTGGCTGACGCACACAGTGCTAATTAGCAGGCTGGTAGGGCTAACAACCATACAAGCTGATTTGTAACAAGAAATTACATTTAAACCAGTAGTCATGAGTGCAAACGATTTGGTTTAATTTCCGACATTAATTTGACATTCTAAGGAATTCTGATTTGGTTTTATGTAATACTTTCCATTTTTCAAGTTGAGGTAACTTTGCGTTGGGACTTTTGATGTGTATACTAATGCAAATCCATATGTTACATGTGGTTATGTTTATACTACCTACCCTTTAAACAGTGAATGAGCAGTGGCAAATTCAAATACTTCCCATTCAAGCCTATGGAGATTTTTTAATAACAATTCAAATGCTTATAGTTCAAAAAGTATATATGGTATCGAAATTCTGAATGCAAGAAATCTAAGTTAGGTAATTCTGCACGTGTGAACATTGGTTTGGAGTTGATAGCTTAAACAGTAAAAGGAGATTTTTTTAGCATTCAAGCCTATGGGCCTTTTTGGCATTAAAAAGCATTGAGAGCTCATTTAAATGTTGTTGTAGTACAAAAAGTATAAATGCTATCAAAAAAATGTCTCAAGCAATATAAGTTGGGGCAGCCTGTAGGTTTTAGAAGTTTGTTTCGTATTCATAACTTAAATCGCTTAAGCTCTAGAGTGGATGGAAGAAATATAATTAGAACTAGATGGTAACTTTACATGAAGTAAAGTTGTGGGGCTTGCTTTCTCTTTTAAAAGTATGTTTGTGGTAGTGGAAGAAGTAAAAAAAACTGATCTACTATTAGAAGCAACGCAGTTACATATAGTCAGTTACATTTAGTAAGTTACATTTAGTAATATAATTGGTCCGGTTACTTTGATAAACTACTATATCAACCTGATTTAATTATGATTGTGGGGCAGTTAGATCACAAAAATGTCTGTCTGTAAAGAGTGTGCTGAGAGTCAAATCAAATCGAATTTATTTGTCACATACACATGGTTAGCAGATGTTAATGCGAGTGTAGCGAAATGCTTGTGCTTCTAGTTCCGACAATGCAGTAATAACCAACGAGTAATCTAACCTAACAATTCCACAACTACTACCTTATACACACAAGTGTTTAGGGATAAAGAATATGTACATAAAGATATATGAATGAGTGATGGTACAGAACGGCATAGGCAAGATGCAGTAGATGGTATTGAGTACAGTACATACATATGAGATGAGTAATGTAGGGTATGTAAACAAAGTGGCTAGTGATACTTGTATTACATAAAGATGCAGTAGATGATATAGAGTACAGTATATACATATACATATGAGATGAGTAATGTAGGGTACGTAAACATTCTATTAAGTAGCATTGTTTAAAGTGGCTGGTGATATATTTTTACATCAATTTCCACTAAAGTGGCTGGAGTTGAGTCAGTGTGTTGGTAGCAGCCACTCAATGTTAGTGGTGGCTGTTTAACAGTCTGATGGCCTTGAGATAGAAGCTGTTTTTCAGTCTCTCGGTCGCTGCTTTGATGCACCTGTACTGACTTCGCCTTCTGGATGATAGCGGGAAGCAAGTTCAGGGAGTGGGTGTTTAAATAAATGAAACAAACATGTAATTCTAACAACGCACCGACATGAAAACATAAAGTCAATGACACCAGAGGAAAGAACCAAGGGGAGTGACAGATATAGGGAAGATAATCAAGGGGGTGAAGGAGTCCATCCAGGTAAGTGTCATGAGGCGCAGGAGCACGAGACGATTGTTACAGGTGTGCGAGATAATCAGCAGCCTGATGACCTAGAGGCCAGAGAGCGAGTACATGTGACAGTATCCCCTCCAACGCGTAGCTCCAGCTGCAGGACGCTGTCAAAGGGGACAAACCCGGGGTTCAGGAGCGGACCGGCACCCCTGCTGATGTGCAAGAACCTGTCACGCCAGCTGAGGCGCGGGAACCTGTCACGCCAGCTGAGGCGCGGGAACCTGTCACGCCAGCTGAGGCGCGGGAACCTGTCACGCCAGCTGGGGCGCGGGAACCTGTGTAAAATGTCAAATTTTATCACAACGGTTTGGACAACAGCAGGATTTTCTTGGAAGTTCTCTGGGCTGAATGGGGATCAGTGGGAAGAGGGACCCACTGACAGGATAAGGGCACCCATTCCCTCATAGCTCCTCTACCCCCAGGGGATACACAAGTTGAGTCACTAGTTCAATTTCAATCTACTTTGAGTTATAAACAAAACAAATTGCTAAAATTTGCAGGAAATGTTCATGACATGACTTTGTCTGATTTACGTAATCGGACAGGGACACAGAAGATTGTGTGACTTTTCCTTCAGACCTGTTAGGAAAGAAAAGTCTGTGTCAAATACTGTATGTTCAAATACTATACTTTGAGAGTTTTCTCTAGCCTGCCTGGAGTGTCAGATGGCCAGGGTTTGCAATTTTGGGACTATTCTATTGGCCTATTAAGCCAGGCAAGCTCAATCAAGCAAAAATAAAGTGTGTGTGTGGATACATGTAGTGATTCGCACCTGTATCCCGAAGCCCTGGGCTAATGCAACCAGTGCTACATTCTATCTAGAGCCCTGCATGGGCATGACTTTTTAGCGCAAGCCCTACCCAGGCCTGATTGCCTAACCCGAAATTAGAAATACAGTAACTTCCTTTGTTTAGTATCTATAGCTGATCGTCTCTGTCTGTCCCTAGCTCCCAGCGCTGCCCCATGCACTGTGAGTATCCGTAGTAACTGCTCCGTTTGGGCTGCTCAATGATGACACAAGAAAGCTGTAAGCTGACGTTAGCTAGCTACTTTTTGTCACTTTAAACAGCTGTAACTTTTAATTAAAATGTCAGTTTGTAAAAGTTCAGAGAAAGTAGTTGATGCTGTTACTCAAACAATTGTCTTTTTTGATTGGTAACAGATCAATCTGTTCTGTTTCCAGATTTGAATAGCAGATAAGTAGACCAAGAAGTCATGCCCTCTAACTTTTTGGAAAAAAAATTAAAATTTCAGTTTATATATCTTTGGCACGGTTAGTAAAACCACTATATTGATTGATCGGTAGAATATATTGTTCCGATTTCAGATTTGAAAAGCAGAGAAGTAGCTAATTTGTGTCAATTTGCATTTACAGTGAATGGAATGTTAAGTGGTGTCACACTGGGACCTTTTAGAATGGTGAGGAAATCCCATGAAAGTGGATGGAGGACAAAAATAAGGACAAAAATCTTAACAATTTAAAAAGTATAAAATATGTCAAAAAGTTGTAAGAGGAGTAGCATGCAAAAGAATAAGAAGTATGTCGAAGATTTAAAGTGGGGGACACATTTTTTGCCAACTGCTTCAGCAATTACACCTGACTGTTGACTTGGCAGATTAATGTGCAAGTTCTCACTTCATTTTGCAACACAGTAGGCAAGGAGTTGACGTTGTACAGTCAGGTCCATTATCGGCACTCTTGATAAAGATGAACAAACAATTATGTATACAATAAATCAAAATACTGTGCTATATTGTTTTATTATTTTATATACATTGCTTAGAGAAAGAGATTTGTTTAACAAGTAATGTTTTGTTCTAAAAAAGACAAGTTCAAAAGTATTTGTACTCTTAATTCTTAATTCAGTCTACTTTTGTAAATTCATCTCAGTTTAAGGAACTGTATTGTGGCCTTTCGTGGCTTCCTGTTTCACTGGGGTATAAACATTAGGTAACATGCATGTAAATTCCCTGTCATCCATCACAATGGGAAAATGAATAGAACTCACAAACGAAAAGAGACATGGTTGTTGACCTGAATCTGGCAATGGCAAAAAAAATACATACTACCTATTAGGGCAACAATTTAGAAGTTTAAAACCGTTGGAAGAGTGGTAAACTTGCCTAGTATTGGACGCATAGTGTATCTTGTCCCCATGCACAGTGAGGAAGATGGTTCAGGAGGCAAATAAAAGGGCCAAAGTAGGAGAATTACAAAACTTTGTCGCATTACCGGGTCACCACATCTCCAAATCTACAATTAGACGCCACCTCCATTCCAATAGGCTCTTTGGAATGGTTGCACGAAAAAGCCTTTATTGAGAGCAACAAACAAATGTACATGCCTAGAGTTAGATAAACAGCATTGCCCCTTGGATTGGAACCGGTGCTATGGTCAGATGACAGAGCTCTTTGGGCATGCACACCAGTCAGTGGTGGGTTTGGCAACAAAATAAGGATGCATGTGCAGAAAATAACCTCATACCTACTGTAAAATATGGTGGTGGATCTTGACTAAAATGTAAATGTTATGGTGCTATTTTGCTTCCACTGGTCCTGGGGCACTTGTTAAGGTCAACAGCATCATGAACTTTACCAAATACCAGGACATTTTAGCCAAAAACCTGGTTGCCTCCCCTTGGAGGCTGAAACTTGGAGGCCGCAAGTGCAACTTCCAGCAAGACAATATCCCCAAGCACACATCAAAATCGAGAAATTGTTAATTGAAGACTGATTTTGTCTCCTGACTTGAACCCCACTGAAAACCTTTTGCTCATCTTTATCAAGGGTGCCAATCATTTCGAACCTGATAAGCGATTCCATAGAATGTGTATGATGTCAGCAGGGGAGATTAATGCAATTATGGCTTTTCATTTTCAATCAAATTAAACTGTGCTCTATTTCACAGTGAAAGGAACACCAAAATGCAGCAGGAGTGGAAACGACAACAGGTTAGCTTTTTCTGTGTGTGTCTGTCTGCCTGTCTATGTATGTGTCACACCCTGGTTCATGCCTACACATGATTTGTTCTACCTTATATTTTGTGTACCCTGCCCAAACTACCCTGTTGTGTGTGTCCTAATGCCCGGCTCTGGTGTGTGTGTGTGTCAGTATGAAGATGAGCAGAAGAAGGCAGAGCGGATGCGGATCGCAGCGCTGGCTCGGCAGAACGAAGCTCTGAGGCGCCAACAGGAGGACCTGAAACTGCAGCTTATAAAGACATCGGTGGGTCTAGATATGTCATATAGCAGCACCTAGTACAGAGGCGAGGAGGACTAGCTAGTTGAATAAAAACAGCCAATACAGTCTTCCTATTCATATCCTTCCTTTCCTCTGTCATTTGTAGAGCTTCAGGACAGCTGTACAGATGTCTCCAGCTTCTGCTCCCCCTACAGTCAGAGTTAATGTGAAGGCACCACTGAGCACTAGGGCTACCACAGCATCACCACTCAGTGCTAGGCCCAGATCATCTCCTCTCAGGATCTCTCCCCTCACTCAATCAGGTACGTCTACTGTGAACTGTGTATGTTATGTTGATGGGGATGTTTTTGATAATGTAAGTGTTGATATAAATGTATCTCTCTCTTCATAGGGACCAGCCCTTCCTCCAACCACATGCCCATCATCTCTAGCGTGTGCTCTCTTTCAACCCCTCCAGCCCCTTCAACACCTTCAAGGTAGGGCCACTGTTTGAGTGGTAGTCTCTCTTCTCTTGTATGCTCTCTCTCGTTCTCTGTCTCTCTCCCGTAGTGTTTGTACTACATATCCTTGCCACAAGGGAGAGAGAAATTCTGTCAATAATCATTGTTATTTGTTTAATGGTGCATAATAAGCCCCCATATCCTTTGTAGAATGAAGAGAACATTGGCCATGACCTCTGAAAGGGACACCAAAAGACCCAGGGTGAACGGTTTCCACCAAAACACCTCTATGGGATCCGCATCAACGGCAGCAGAGACGAATGTGTCATCCCCATCAGTCATCATCCCGATTGACGATGACGATGATGAGATCACGGATGACGATGACATTGTTATCTTGGAGACCAACAGCACCCCTATTCCAAAGAAGGCAACCTTTGACATGGCCAAGGTAAAGTCAGAGAGTAGGGCTGTGGAAACACCTTCTGGCACTGGCAACGTTAGGACCAATGGCATAGGAACAAGCTCCGTGGAAACGGGAACCGCAGCGACCAACCTCTCCCCTCTACCACCTTCCTCAGAGCAGATGAGCATCACCACCCAGACAGACATACGGGGCGAAGTGAAGGATGAAGAGGAGGAGCGAAAGAAAAAGGAGGAAGTGGAAAAGGAGAAGGAGAGAATAGAGAACTGGACAAAAGTGAAGAACAAAGAAGAGGACAACAAGAAGAAGAAGGAGGAAAGAGATAGGAAGAGAACAGAACCAGGCCCATCCTCTGCAGGCCCATCCTCTGCAGGCCCATCCTCTGCAGGCCCCTCCACACCAGGCCCCTCCACACCAGGCCCCTCCACACCAAACCCCTCCACACCAGGCCCCTCCACACCAGGCCCCTCCTCTGCAGGCCCCTCCTCTGCAGCCCCATCCACACCAGGCCCATCCACACCAGGCCCATCCTCTGCAGGCCCATCCTCTGCAGGCCCATCCTCTGCAGGCCCATTCTCTGCTGGCCCATCTGTCCCAGACCCATCAGACCTTCCTCGGATTGACTTCCGTAACCTGTCAGAGGCACAGGAGCAGCAAGATCAGCTGCTGGAGCTCATGCAGGCTGCAGCCCATGAGAGGGACCAGTTTAAGGAACAGGTCCACAAGCTGACCTGCCAGCTCCATGACCTGGAGGGCAGCATGCAGGAGCATTCCCGGGCCGCTGTGAAGAGAGAGCAATGCCACCTGGCCTGTCAGACTGGAGCAGGGGATGGAGAACGAGAGCCGGCAGAAGGGAGTAAGGTCAGTGACCAGCTGGCTGTACAGGTAGACACTCTGCTCCAGGACCTCAGCAATGCCAACTGTGAACGTGACATGCTACGCTCCCAGGTGAGTGGCCATTTTATCCCCCCTACCTTTATAAGTATGCTGTTGATATTTTACCATACTGTGAAAAAGGCTAGTTTGATGGAAACCTGATGTACCAGGTGTGTGGAGGATGAAGAGGTGGTGATGGGGCAATGCATCATACTGTGTGTAAGTGAACATGAATCAGTTTGTCTATCTGATGTGATTTCTTATCTTCCTCCGCATAATCATCTGCCGTCCATTCCCTTTTGTGTCCCTATCTACTCTCCCACCCCCAGATGGAGGCTATGAAAGAGGAGAAGGGCAACCTCTTGTCCCAGTGTGAGACGCTGCAGCTGGACGTGGTGGAGCTGAGGAGGGAGAAACAAGAGTGGGAGAGAGAGAAACAGGAGAGAGAAGCATCTCAGGCTGCAGCTGCCCAGACAGAGAGGGGAGACGTAGCGGCCACTAGTGCTGCTAATGGCTCGACCTCGGAGGCACCCCAGACGTGAGGATAAGATTTTCACTTCTGTTTTCTTCAGTATTCCTGTATGGTCATCAGATCACCAGTGCGTTCAGAAAGTATTCATACCCCTAAACTTATTCCACCATTTGTTGTGTTACAGCCTGAATTCAAAATGGATTATTTTTTTTTCTTTCTCACCCACAGAATACCCTAACATGTTTTTAGACATTTTTGCACAATTATTATCTCCCGTAGTGTTTGTACTACATATCCTTGCCACAAGGGAGAGAGAAATACAGAAATTTACATATTATTCACACCCAAGTCAATGCATATTAGAATCATCTTTGGCAGTGATTACAGTTGAGTCTTTCTGGTTAAGTTTCTAAGAGCTTTGCACACATCTAAGAGCTTTGCACACCTGGATTGTACAATATTTGCAAATTATTGTTTTAAAAAAATCTTCAAACTCTGTCAAGTTGGTTGCTGATCATTACTAGACAGTCTTTGTAAGTCTTGCCATATATTTTCAAGCCGCTTTAAGTTTATTGTCCTGCTGAAAGGTTCATTTGTCTCCCATTGTCTGTTAGAATGCAGACTGAACCAGATTTTTCTCTAGGATTTTGCCTGTGCTTAGCTCTATTCCGTTTTATCCTAAAATACTCTTTAGTTCTTGCCAAGGACAAGCATACCCATAACATGATGCAGCCACCACCATGCCTGGAAATATGAAGTGTGGTACTCAGTGATGTTTGTGTTGGATTTGCCCTAATCATAGCATTTTATTTTCAGGACAGAAACGGCCTTATTTGCGAACAGGATTCATGTTTTGGAATATTTTTTGTTCTGTACAGGCTTTCATCTCTTCACTCTGTCATTTAGGTTAGTATTGTGGAGTAACAATGTTGTTGAACCATCCTCAATTTTCTCCTATCACAGCCATTAAACTGTTTTAATGTCACCATTGGCCTCATGGTGAAATCCCTGAGCATTTTCCTTCCTCTCCGGCAACTGAGTGTATTGATACACCATCCAAAGTGTAATAACTTCACCATGCTTAAAGGGATATTCAATGTCTGCTTTTTAAAAAATGTATTTATACCCATCTACCAATAGGTTCCCTTCTTTGCGAGGCATTGGAAAACCTGGTCTTTGTGGTTGAATCTGTGTTTGAAATTCACTGCTCAACTGAGGGATCTTACATATTATCTGTGGGGTACAGAGATGAGGTAGTCATTAAAAAAAACTATTACCTGACTTGTTAAGCACATTTTTACTCCAGAACGTATATAGGCCTACCATAACAAAGGGGATTAATACTTATTAACTCAAGACATTTCAACTTTTCATTTTTTATTCATTTGTAAAAACATCATTCCACTTTGACATAATGGGGTATTGTGTTTAGGCCAGTGACAGTCTCAATTTAATCCATTTTAAATTCAGGCTGTAACACAACAAATTGTGGAAAAAGTCAAGGGGTGTGAATAGTTTCTGAAGGCACTGTACATGAACACCCTTTTTCTCTTTGTCTGTCTGTCTCTCAGGCTGAGGGAGCTTCGGAGGAGCATTGGTCGTCTCCTTGTCACGTTTGTCCCAGCGTTGGACCTTGAACAAGTCAACTACGACTGTCCAGTCATCGATGAGATCCTCCATCAGGTTCTTACTGATGTGGAGACGTTGGGGCCTGCGTAAGGGCCTGGGGCGGGATATGGATGGAGGGGTTGTCCTCCATCTAACTCTGTGAGGAGAGGCAGACCTGGAGATGGTCACAGAGACTTCCTGCCTCTCCTTTTACCTCGGCGTTTTTACACTTTTTAAATGTATTTTCTATGGATTTTTTACAAGTGAAAGAGGGAATGAACTGAAAAGTATTTATTTGTATTGCTGTACAAACACTTTTATATTGTTCCATGACCATGGTGGTACTTAATGATGCAACAAAAACAGTAAGCTATTTTGCACTGAAACTTTGGGGTTACTGAGTTCAACCTCTCCTTCTCACAAACACTTACTACTCCAATGTGGATGGAGGCTCTAGAATCATGTCAGTGTTCCGGGAAGATGTTTTTCTCTTCGATTACAGGTGACCACAGTGAACTTTCCTGGAATGATGTCAGGAACAGAGGAGTTTTCACTTGATGAGTTAAGGGACATAGTCTCCACCATGATCTGCTCTGTGGCTTGGTAGAAGGACTCCCTTCTCTCCCAAAACAGACATAGCCATCAGTTCTACATCGTTCCTAGATCAAGACAGATTAAGTTCAGTATTCAATGTTGCATTCACTCTTATGTGCTCATGTTCATTTATATGCTAAGAAATAATGAAGACTTTTTCACCCAAATCTTGAGTTAACATATATTTTTATTTTGTGTTGTATGTTTTATAACTAGGAGTACGATATCCATAACCTCTCCCCTCACTCTTGTCACACGTTTGTCTTATCAGAGTACTATCAATCCCTCTCTGTTCTTTTGAGCTGAGACTGATGTTTCTCTTGAAATAACAGGGTTTTTGCACTCCAGAGGATTTCAAACTTATTCCTAACTCTGGGACGCTAACAAAATTGTAAATTGTTAATTAAAAGTTAAGGTCCAAATGCGGGAGATTGTAATGCAAGAGATGGGGGATGAGTCCAGAGAGGTGCAGTGCATTCAGACCCCTTGACTTTTTCCACGTTTTGTTACGTTACAGCCTTATTCTAAAATGGATTAAATAGTCCCCCCCCCCCCCCTCATCGAGCTACACACAATAATGACAAAACAAAAACAGTTTGACAATTTTGCTAATTTATAAAAAATAAAACCTGATATGACATTTACATAAGTATTCAGACCCTTTGGCAGTGATTACAGCCTCGAGTCTTAGGTATTTTACGTTACAAGCTTGGCACACCTGCATTTGGGGAGTTTCTCCCGTTCTTCTCTGCAGATCCTCTCAAGCTCTGTCAGGTTGGATGAGCAGCGTTGCTGCACAGCTATTTTCAGGTCTCCAGAGATGTTCGATTGGGTTTAAGTCTGGGCTCTGGCTGGGCCACTCAAGGACATTCAGAAACTTGTCCCAAAGCCACTCCTATTTTGTTTTGGCTGTGTGCTTAGCATCATTGTCCTGTTTGAAGGTGAATCTTCACCCCAGTCTGAGGTCCTGAGTGCTCTGGAGCAGGTTTTCATCTGTACTTTGCTCTGTTCATCTTTCCCTCGATCCTGTCTAGTCTCCCAGTCTCTGCCGCTGAAAAACATCCCCACATCATGATGCTGCCACCAACATGCTTCACCGTAGGGATGGTGCCAGGTTTCCTCCAGACGTGACGCTTACCATTCAAGCCAAGGAGTTCAATCTTGGTTTCATCAGACCAGATAATCTTGTTTCTCATGGACTTTAGGTGCCTTTTGGCAAACTCCAAGTGGGCTGTCAATGTACTGAGGAGTGGCTTCCATCTGGCCACTTTACCATAAAGGCCTGATTGGTGAAGTGCTGCAGAGATGGTTGTCTTTCTGGAAGGTTCTCCCATCTCAACAGAGTAACTCTAGAGCTCTGTCAGTGACCATCGGGTTCTTGGTCACCTCCCTGATAAAGGCCTTTCTCCCCCAATTGCTCAGTTTGGCTGGGCGGCCAGCTTGAGGAAGAGTCGTGGTGGACCCTAACTTCTTCCATTTAAGAATGGAGGAGGCCACTGTGTTCTTGGGGCCCTTCAATGCTGCAGAAATTTTTGGTACCCTTCCCCAGGTTTGTGCCTCGACACAATCCATTCTAATTAGCTCTACGGACTATTCCCTCGACCTCGCGGCTTGGTTTTTTCTCTGACAGGCACTGTCAACTGTGGAACCTTATAGACAGGTGTGTGCCTTTCCAAATCATGTCCAATCAAATGAATTTACCCCCAGGTGGACTCCCAAGTTGTTGAAACATCAAGGATGATCAATGGAAACCGGATGCCCCTGAGCTCAATTTCAAGTCTCATTGCGAAAGAGTCTGAATACTTATGTAAATAAGGTATTTTTATTTTTAATAAATGAGCAAAAATGTCAACCTGTTTTTGCTTTGTCGATATGGGGTATTGTGTGTAGATTGCTGAGGAAAAATACTTATTTAATCCATTTTAGAATAAGGATGTAATGTAAAGAAAAATGTGGAAAACGTCAAGTGGTCTGAATACTTTCTGAAAGCACTGTATTTCAAAGCAGGATCAAAATGATAGCCAGCTCAAACCACTCCAAACTTTCTAGTTCATGAAGAAAGATTGACTCATTGAGGTCGTGCAACTGACTCAATATCTTCAATGATCCATATTTAACTGAACCTTTTTATTAATTAACTGGAAAATCAGCAGCTATATCTGGAATGTTTATCAAAGTTAACTGGTTAATTTATTGATTTGTGATTCATCCCTCAATTGGGATTAGAGAGTGGGAATGTGCTTTGTTTTCTCGACACGAGGGAATTTTGGTTGTCCTTTTAGCAATGCAACTGTCCCGGATGTATTATTTCTTTTAAAAATATATTTATTTTTTTCACTGTTCTAACTGTTGACTTTTTTTTCAATGTATAGCCTCTACAAAAGATACATTACCAACATTGCTTCTAAAAGTATGCAATGAAAAAAAGAGACCTTGAAATCCCAATAACATTTACTGACTAACGAATCCTCTGTCACTTTCACAATTCCATACACGATCAGCAATAATTTACTGGGTTGGGAAGGCATCAAAACTGAAACGTTATTCATTCGGTGTCATTAGAAGAGCACCTAGCTTCAAAGCGAAAGTATATTTGCTGAATGGTTGGGCAATATAGCAAACTTAAATTTTAACCTGAAATTACATTACATCAAACACTTACAATGGCTTGCATGTCATATGTTATTCTGGAATGCAGATTTACAGATTTTAAATTACCCAGACACAATTGGGTGCCACAGTATGAGTCATAAAACCCGGAAATGGTTCTAATTGTTTTTTCACCATACATTTTTCCACCTGCAATTTTTAGACCTACTGTATAAGGTCTGTGTTTTGTGTAGGTTTACCTTGGCTTGACGTTTTGATAACTTGTCCTAGAGAGATGTGCGCAGTTAACTGGAATCAATCATTTGCATTGTGAATTTAAGAGTAAATTGAGGCAAATATAATTATAAAACTCACCTTGTCCTAGAGAATTACACAGCTATCAAAACGTCATGCCAATATAAGCCTACAACATATACACAATTAACTTGAATATTTTGAAAAATTCACAATGTGAAAAATAAAAGGCGGCAAAAACGCGTCCGCTATGGCGTCTTTTTGTAGGCACTAACCACGGTGGTTCGTTGAATGAAGCCTTTGGAAAAATGTATGGAGTTTTTCGATTAACGCTGAAATTAAGGTCTGGTAAGCACAGGCGTAGGAGATCTTATACGTTTTGTTCTATGATATAAACTAATATCACTTTAAGCATTTATGTAATTTACATTGCATAAAGGCTTCATATTTCATAAGGGTCAGGTTATCTCATAGAACAAAACATAAGATTTCATGAGTCTGTTAATAACCTCGGACCCTATTTTCGGCGTGTATTCCAAAAATCCTATTTCGACATCCATTTTGCCTATAGGAATGGCTGAAAGAACCAGAGCTAAATAATTTCCTGTTTTTATTACTACAAGCTGGCAAGCTCCTGACACCAAGTCATAAACCTCGCCCATTTAGTTTTAAACCTAACCCTGAATTTAAATTCAGAGCAAAAAGCATTTTTTTTGTGTGTGTACCAATTTGGACTTTCTCGCTGTGGAATCTGTGGCTATATAGAAACTCGTGGAACCCCTTGGACTACTCTGGTATTACCCGCCCCTTCCCTTCTCAGCCTATCACTGCTGACTTCTCTACCGGAAGTTTTTTCCGAACTCTACGCGGGAAACCAATGTTTTCTCTCTGCTGTCCGCTTGTAGATTTGACTCCGCGCGGGACGCAGCAGAAAAGTTAATCAGTGGAAAAAAACTGGTAGGCAGAGATACATGCATATTTATGGATTTGTTCTGGATGCATATTTGAATAATCCAATATTTGATATAACATAATTGTTCATGTGTCTTCGCAAGTTGTTTTACTTCAACACACAGCAATCGAATTAAACTAGTTTAGCCATGGCTGAACTAAGCAAACCAGTAGCTACCAAGCTAACTCTTAAAAAAAAATGAATGTAACTTTGAGAGCACTTGGAAGTGGTTAATGGCCCAACTTTCTCCACTGCCTTCCCAGTATGTATTGCAAGTGACTATCGGTGTCAACAACAGCTGCTGTTTGTTTAGTTGCTGTAGTTAGCTAACTAACTGTTTACGTTACTAGCTGTCTCTAGTCTAGCTGACATCGCATTTTCAGTTAGTTAACGTTACTCTCTTTGCCTGTATTTAGTAGCAAGATGAAGGTGATAACATGTGAGATTGCGTGGCACAACAAAGAACCTGTCTACAGTCTGGACTTCCAGCACAACTCAGAGGGCCGCATACACAGGCTGGCCACAGCAGGAGTGGACACCACTGTCAGGGTGAGCAACAGTTAGCTACCTACTGACGTTATCTGTTTAAAACAACCGCTCCATTGTTGTTTAGTCATTCATTCTCTGGGGTTGTTTCAAGTATCCCACCTGGAATTGAGACCAGTCTTTATTGTTCTCTCACTCTCATATGCACACACCGTGAACACTTTGTATGCATTAGCAGATTGTCACACACACACACACACACACACACACAGAGAGCTTGGTAAAGGAAACTGTAATAATGTATTGTATGGTGATATACTATTAAGAGAGATAATGACCTAATGAGTGTAGTGGGTCTGTGTGATGCTGTAACGTGTGAGGTCACTTCCTGTGGTTAGTTGTGGCGTGTGGAGATGGGGCCCGATGGGAAAGCAGTGGTGGACTTCCTGTCCAACCTTGCACGGCACACCAAGGCTGTCAACGTGGTGCGCTTCTGCCCCAACAGTGAGCTGCTCGCTTCTGGAGGAGATGGTGGGTCACGATGTAGCAAACGTGTATATATCAACTATAGCATAATTGACAAATATTATAATTTATATAATATATAAAGATGTGGTTAGATACAGTATATTGACACCCTTGCATGATTCACTATTCTCAAATAAGTTGACAAAACATTTGTTTATATGTGTATTTGTTTTATTTCCACTGCACAGGACCAAGATCAACAATATATCAACTGAAATTGAGATTGTTCACAATTATTCAAAATAATTTGGTTAGAGGCAATTATTCTCATTTATGTGTAATTCATCTAATCTGTGATACTTTGCAGGTGCTTACAGGGTAAACATTGCCATTCAACCAGTTTTAAAAAGAAAAAAACTAAACAATCTTCTCCAATGTTAAAGTGCAAGGGTGCCAATAAATGATTTATATACGGTATACACTAGATAACTGATCGAGGGTGCTGTGTTGAAGCCACCATGCCTCCATCTTGGTACTCACCCACCATTGTAAAAAATATATATATATTTTGGAAGCTATAGAAATGCATTTATTAATGTCTGCATTTGTCTTTGCCACATTCATTCTATTACAGACACCTTAATGCATACTTTTAAATTATATTATGTGAGCTAAACATAAAGGAAATTGTTTTATATATTTTTCAAGTATAATTTTTTGGACATTATTAATGTTACTGTCCCCACTACACCTAAATAATATTCAAATCCATGTCATTTTGTCCTTGCAACATTTAATTGAAATACTGTAGAATTCTATTTATTCCTGTGGAGGACTGCTCCTACTGAGGAGTCCCAATATGGCTAACCGGTGACTTCAAAGCCTCTCAATGGCCAATACATAGCATCAGCAACCCAGGGTTTATATTCATTATTGGTGCCAGTATATTTGACTGCATCTGAATGACAAATGTTTTGCCATAAAGATATTTTTATATATATATATATATATATATATATATATGGAACTAGGATGATCAGTGTCTCCAATTGTAACCCATTGATGCCAACACTGAAGAAAAATACGCTATTTGCATATCAGTCATTTAGCGGACACTTATCCAGAGCATAATTTTTTTTGTACTTTACTATGTTCAAGTCATAGCTAGGCAGAATCTCTAACCGAACACTTGGCCCCTAAGCCCTTTATCGATTGGCCACTTACTGATGTGTTCGATAGTGATTACTCAGGTAGGCAAGTGTTTTGGTCAAAATGAGCATTGAGACGATGCACGCTCGACATCCAAATGTCACTTATCAATATTCTAAATCTATTCGCGAGCTGTCTTGGGCAGACACAGACGCACACACCGATAGACATTGAGAAAACAAAATGTATCTGCTCCTGCCCAAAATATGTGCGACTAAATCCATCGCTGGTGACTTCATCAGCCAATTTAGCTGGTTGTAGACTGCTTTGATAACAAATATTCCGTGTGTGTGTTAATGACTGTGTGTTGATGACTCTGTGTAACAGATTCAGCCATCCTGCTGTGGAAGCTGAATGACAATAAGGAGCCTGAGCAGGCCTCGTCGTTCCAGGAGGAGGAGGATAGTCAGCTCAACAAGGAGAGCTGGAGCGTGGTCAAGACCCTGCGGTGATACCCTTTAATCACTCCCCTTATCTACAATACATTGTCCCTTCCCTGTGTATTACTTCATAATCACATTTGTGACTGTTTGTGTGTGCACTGTTTAAATGGTGTTGTGTTTTGTAGGGGACATATTGAGGATGTGTATGATATCAGCTGGACCCGGGATGGGAACTTCATGGTCTCTGGTTCTGTGGACAACACTGCCATTATGTGGGATGTAACAAAGGGTAAGATGTGTGTGTGAGATTACATATAGCTTGTGTGTCTAAATATGTCTATTCAGTTACATTTGCGGCCAAATACTGTATATTGGCACCCTTGGACTTTAATTCTCTAGGTCTTCTAAAATATTCAAATTGAAGAAAAACATTTGGTCACCTCACCTTATTGGCTTTTCAACATTGCGGAATTAATAGTATTTTGTAAACTTTTTAAACTATTTTAATTTAGAAAATAAAGACATGGCATGGACAAAATTATTGCCACCTTGGAGCTAAATACATTTGTTTCTGTAATGTTGAAAATCCAATAAGGTGTTGGTGGCCAAAAGTTGTTCTTTTTTATTTCAACTTATTTTTAGAAAAAAAAGGTGAATTATTTAATAAATCTGCAAGGGTGCCACACACAACTGTATACGTGTGTGTGTGTGTGTTGTTCAGTAAGGGATAATACCCCAACACGATCATTACTATGGGACAGTTGGAGATCGAGATCAAATTTGAGTATTGAGACAATGTTGCACATGTCAGAGAGACAGACAGCAAGGTTTATACCAATCTCTGCTGTTGAAAACTAAGTGTTAATCTTAAAGAAATGTGAGATAATGTCTAGTTGCTTTTTATAGTGGAGATCAAGTTTATAACTTCCCTGTTTGGGCTGATGAGAGTGAATTGCTCACTCAAATGGAACAGAGTAAATAGGCATTTTAACATCATAGATTTAGCCGGTGGTAACTTGTGTAATAGACACCGTCTGGAATGCGATTTTAACCAATCAGCATTCAGTATTAGATAGAAGCTGTTTTTCAGTCTCTCGGTCCCAGCTTTCAGGCTGAGGCTCGGGTGGTTGATGTCCTTGATCTTTTTATACCTGGATACAGCCCTTAGCCGTGGTATATTGGCCATATATGACAAACTCCCGAGGTGCCTTATTGCTATTATAAACTGGTTACCAATGTAATTAGAGCAGTAAAATAAATGTTTTGTCATACCAGTGGTATACGGTCTGATATACTATGGCTGCCAGCCAATCAACATTCAGGGCTCAAACCACCCAGTTTATAATTAGTTATAACACCGGTAATAAGTGTTGTATTTCTCAGGTCAGAAGCTGTGCATCTTTAACGACCATAAGAGCTATGTGCAGGGAGTGACCTGGGACCCGCTGGGCCAGTATGTGGCCACACTCAGCTGTGACAGGTAGGAACACACCCAGCCTCTGGTCCCCTGTAAGACATTTTGTCTCCTTTTATCAGTGATCAGTGGGACTAACATGATACATAAACAAAGAATCAACATGGACTTGTAGATCTGAACCTTATTAAACAGTGTTATATGATTGATGATCTGTCTCTCCCCCCCCCCCCCTCCCTCAGGGTGATGCGTGTGTACAGTACTCAGAGCAGGAGGAAAGTCTACAGTGTCAGTAAGATGAGCTCTGGATCAGCTGCGGAGGGAGAGGTCAGTATGAGCTGAGTGGACAAATGTTCTCCCATAGATGGGTTAGCTGACAACGTAAAGAAAACAATGTGCACACTTCAATGGGGTAGAAGTCTGTTTTGATTCTGCATAGCCAGAAAGCTGCCAACTATGACAATAAGCTACCATTGGGGAATTGTAAGTTACTTGTTTCAGCTAGTTTTGTCTTTTTCTTGATACCATGTCTTGTTTTGAGGTGTTTTGACAGGAGACGAACTATAGCTTAGATGATGTCAACACTAAGCCAACGCTGTCTGTTTTGACCCATATGTGTCAGTTTTGTTGCTAAACAGCTATCTATACACACACACATACTTTACACTCACACTAAACACAATCATGCACACACCAAACACTCTTTAATGTGATGGTGTTTGTCTGTTTATTTGTGTGCAGGTGAAACAGTACCGAATGTTCCATGACGACAGCATGAGGTCTTTCTTCAGACGCCTCACCTTCACACCGGACGGCTCCTTCCTGCTCGCCCCAGGTAAACGCACTCACACAGAAACAGCTAAGCCTTGTTCACATTGGTAGTTTGAAGTGATTCAAATACCATTTTTTTGAATCTGTTTTATTTCCTGCAGTCTGAACAGCCAAAAAGCAAATGGATTCAGATGTCTCAAGCCACATTTTAAACCACCTTCGTAGGTGGTTTGAAGTCCGATACAAAACGGATTCTTTCCCATGCAACCTGTCTGAATGTTCAAATCTGATTTATTTAGACAGTTATTTGGCGTATCTTGTTGGTTGCTAGCTACTCTGTTGACAGTTTGACAAGAACATGTGCTAGCTAACTGGTTTGTTAATTATTTACAAACAAATGAGTGAATGTGCTAGCAAGGTAAACAGTTACCTAACTAGTTGACTGCTGTAGCTAGACATAAAGGACTAGTTTTGAAAGTTGGATCATTTTATCCTTTAAAGGTGTTCTTACACAATGATTTTGAGTTTGAGAAACATCCATGGCAGGTATTGTCACCGTAGCTTGTTACATAACTTCTGAGTGATGGGAAGCACGAGCACCACCACCGCACACACCTGTCGTTATTATGACAACTAGCATAGCCATGTCAGCAAATGACTGCTGTCTGAACACACACACACATGGAAAATAAAACTGATTTGAGCGTGGAGGCCTGCATTGTGAACAAGGTTTTATTCTGTACATCCATCTGGTGATTTGAAACAGGAAGTAATTGTGTCCTGTGCTGCTGTCATATCCTGTGATGGTGTAGAGGTCATGGGTGACATCCTGTTTAACCCATCTCTTTTCTCCCTCTCTGTGTCCCCCTCTCCTCTCTGTCTGTTTGTGTCTGTCTCTCTGTAGCAGGGTGTGTGGAGGCGGGGGAGAACATAACCAACACCACCTACGTCTTCTCCAGGAAGAGCTTCAAGAGGTAACTGCTGCCAATGAATAGCCCTTTGTGGACAATAAAGATGAATTGAACTGAGACTGTCCAGGTCTGGAGTTAGCTGCTGTCTCTGGGTCTGTTGCTCTAGGTCAGTATTTCCCAACTCCAATCCTCCAGTACCCCCAGCAACACACATTTTGTTGGATAGCTTGATGATTAGTTGACAAGTAGAATCAGGCATGCTTGTCCAGGGACTGGAGTTGGGAACCGCTGCTCTACTGTATGTCTTAGAGCTGGATATGGACAAAGATCCATATTGCGGTAAATTGCCTGAATTGATGAGAGAACGAAAGGTTTATAACACTAATGTGCACCATTTTTTTAAATAATTGATTCTTAAACTACTACTACTACTAGTTTGATGGTTGTACCCATTAATTGTCCCATTAACAATCACCCATATTAGCAAACTTTTTTAAATTTAGAACTTTTCTCTAATATAGGCTATCGTAATGAACGATATCGGCCAAATACCTGCAATAAGTGATCAGTGTGGATAATTTTCAGTTTATCATCCCAGCTTTAATAAGTCTTGCTCTCTTAGTGTGTAGCTGTATCAGAGTAAGGGTGAAACTGGATGCATCTACCTTTCTGTATTCCAGGCCCATAGCTCACCTGCCCTGCCCTGCTAAAGCCACCCTGGCTGTACGCTGTTGCCCTGTCTACTTTGAGCTGAGGACCAAGAAGGGAGAGGGTAAAGACACAGCTCTTCTACTGATTATTACTCATGTATATATTTAATTTATTCAGCAAACTCTTATTACCCAAGATATAAAAGGATAGCTAACTCTCTCTCTGCTCCCCAGATGGCAGTGCCCAGCCCCTGCCCAACACGTTTGGCTTGCCCTACAGACTGGTGTTTGCTGTGGCCTCTGAGGATTCCATCTTCCTCTATGACACTCAGCAGACCCTACCTTTCGGCTACGTCTCCAACATCCACTACCACACACTCAGCGACCTCACCTGGTAGTCCACACAAAACATGCAACATAATACAGAATGACACAATACAGAACATCATCATTAGACAAGAACAGCTCAAGGACAGAACTACATACATTTATTTTAAAAGGCACACGTAGCCTACATATCAATGCATACACACAAACTATCTAGGTCAGATAGGGAAGAGGTGTGGTGCCCGTGAGGTGTTGCTTTACCTGTTTTTTAAAACCAGGTTTTCTGTTTATTTGAACAATATGAGATGGGAGGAAGTTCCATCCAATAAGGGCTCTATATAATACTGTACGCTTTCTTTAATTTGTTCTGGATTTGGGGACTGTGAAAGACCCCTGGTGGCATGTCTGGTGGGGTAAGTGTGTGTGTCAGAGCTGTGTGTAAGTTGACTCAAAATAATTTGGGATTTTCAACACATTGATGTTTCTTATAAAAATCCGTGATGCAGTCAGTCTCTCTTCAACTCTAAGCCAAGAGAGATTGGCATGCATAGCATTTATATCAGCCCTCTGATTACAATTAAGAGCAAAACATTCCGCTCTGTTTTTGATGAGCTTGAGGTAGAAGATGCCTTAAGCACAGATCTAGGATCCGATGACCCCACTACTCCCAATCCTAAAATGCACTGAAAAATATCTGATCCTGTGTCAGTGTTTAGGGGTAACCTCTAAGTACTGTTTAATTAGTTGTTGTTGTGTGGCATTGTTCCGGTCTGTGGTGTTTTCACCCAGTCTCTTTAGTGATGTCATATCCTTTTGTAGGTCTCGGGATGGTTCCTTCCTGGCGGTGTCGTCTACAGATGGCTACTGCTCCTTCCTGTCCTTCTCCCCTGGCGAGCTGGGCACGCCCCTCAAGGAGCCCCCTGTCCTGGAGGTCGTCACCCCTGGCAACGGGCTCGAAAAGAAGGGCAAGAAGGTTGCAACGGCCCGCACGGTGTCCCCCGTCCCCAAAACAACAGAGAGCACCGCCCCTATTCACCCCACCCCTAAAGAGGCCCCCAGCACCCCCATCTCCTCCCTCACCTCCCCTGGCACCCCCCTGACCCCTGGGGGAGAGGAGAAGAAGAACCCTGGTAGGGCCAAGACCCAGCCCCGTAGGATCACCCTCAACACCCTGGAGGGGTGGGGCAAGCCCAGCACCCCCAAAGCGGCTGCTGCTAGTGCCCCCAAAACCACCACCACGGCCAGCACCAGCACACCCTCCACCCCTCAGCAGCCTCGCCTCACCCTCTCTACCCCCAACACCCCCCTCGCCCCCTCTATTGCCCAGCCCTGCCTCACGCCAAAAGCCCAATGCAGCAGCGGTAAAACCCTGGGCCCCAGCACCCCTAAAGCTAGCACCACCCCTAAAGGGCCTGCCCCCAGGTAAGAGCACAAATACAAGATTGTGTGTCTGTGTTTTTGCCTGTCTCTGTTTATATGCTTGCCTGTGAGTCAGAGTTGGTGCGTGTATTCCGTGAGAGTGAGTGTCTGCATGTGTGAGTAGCTTTTGCACGCTGATGTATCTTGATCCTGGTTGAATCACCACTACATAAAGGGATAGATGAAACCCTTCTCACTGTAATGTCTGCCCCTGGTCCATAAGCTCAGAACTATCCTGCTCTCACTGTTCCTACGGGAACTACTTTATTGAGGAAAGATGTACTTATTTTGATGTGGTTGTCCCACCTAGCTGTCTTAAGATGAATGCACTAACTAAGTTGTCCTGGATAAGAGCATCTGCTAAATGACTAAAATGTAAATGTAATGCTGCTTGATGCTATAGCCTAGATGCTAAAACGAGGTAGCCGGACTGCTTCGCTCTCTCTCGCAAGACTACGGTATGTAAATGTATGCAAACTCTCATTCAAATGGCCTGTGGTGAGTGGAGCCAGACAGCCTGACTGGTGCCTACATACAGCTACTACATAACTGCCACATCACTGGATGGAAAGGAGCAGTTAGACTGGGAGAGGCTGGTGGGAGATGGGAGCACCAGCCAGGCAGCATGCCTAGTGTAGGAAAGGACATTGAGCCATTTCCCCACTAATGTTTCCATTTATTGCAAATGGTTGTGAATTATTTTGTAAACTTAGATTTTCAGATGTTGCAGATGATTTGTCATTTGTTGTGTGACAAAATGATGAGCGTGCTTGTGGCATGTTTGGTCATTAGCTACTGTCTGTCAGAACAAACCCTGTCTGGTATTCAGGGTTTGTTGGACCTCCCCACTGTTAATCAAGTACTGATTATCCTGAGAAGCTGCCGGCAGATAATAGATGGGCTGTGTGTGGGGGACATTATCAGTCTATATGAACACAGATTGAATGGGCAGAAGTGAAGTTATATTTGTTATTATTTGCAGGTCTAAATTAGGTGTAAGTGTTTCTTATGTAGGCCTACACTGATAGAATAGTAGCTGTATGTTGAGTTCTGCTGTTGTCTTAGGACTAATTCCTCAGCCACCTACTCAAGAGTCGGGTAGAATCCCCTTCTAAGTGACTGTTCTCTCTCTCTCTACTTTTTGTTTTCAGACGGATATCTCTGACTCCTGTCATCTCCAGATCTCCAGCTGCCTTCAGCACACCCTCCTCCACAGAGAAAGCCAAACATGGTCAGTATATCCTGCAACAACTTATGACGCGATTGGCCAAGCACTTTACAACAAGACCAGCGATTGGCTATGGGCAGTTATCATTACTGGTCTTTGTAACGGGGTCTGCCTCTGAGAGCCCAACTAATGAAACATCAACAACATTTGAGTATACTAAATTATGTGAAGTCTTATTCCTAAGAACTGTTTTTTTTTATCCAGTCCAGTGTTCTGCCTATGATTGATGCATCTCTTTTGGTTCAACTTATTTCCCCAGAACGGCCCTCTCCTCCCACTGACCCTGTGTGCCAGCCCCCAGAGTCCAAGCGGACCAAAACCAACACCCTGGCAGGCAAGACAGGGGTGGCTCCAGCCTCAGGGTCAACACCCAAACCCTAAGGACCCCACGTTACTAAGAACCCTGAAGCACGAGTACAGAGCAGCACAGAGAGTGGTGTCAACATGCAACTCACATATTATCCTCCTACACTCACACACACACTTTTGGAGTTTAGCCTACTGAACTGCATAGACTGGTGTTGTCAGCTAAAACACAAGTTCACAGAGCGAAGACTGGCATTTTCCTTCTAACATTATTATGTATGTTTTTGTAACCTCACGTTCTCAATCTGTAGCTCTTTTTGGTGGATAACCAGGTTATTGTGAAATTTAAATAAAGGTAAGATAAACCACCTCCGTCTAAAAGAAGCCTAGATCACGTATGAAACTCAATGGTCATTGACTTTTAGTCAGAATTATTGTCTGTATAAGTATTATATTAGTACACTATATATACAGTGCCTTTTGGAAAGTATTCAGACCACTTGACTTGTTACACATTTTCTTATGCGACAGCCTTATTCTAAAATGTATTACATAAAACATTTTCCTCAGCAATCTACACACAATACCCCATAATGACAAAGTGAAAACATGTTTTTAGACATTTTTGCAAAGTTATTAAAAACCTTTTCTACATAAGTATTCAGACTCTTTGCTATGAGACTCAAATCAGCTCAGGGGCATCCTGTTTTCATTGATCATCCTTGAGCTGTTTCTACATCTCAATTGCAGTCTGTGGTCAATTCAATTGATTGGACATGATTTGGAAAGGCACACGCATGTCGATAAGGTCCCACAGTTGACAGTGCATGTCAGAGAAAACACCAAGCCATGAGGTCGAAGGAATTATCCGTAGAGCTATGAGAATGGATTGTGTCGAGGCACAAATCTGGAGAAGGGTACCAAAACATTCTGCAGCACTGAAGGTCCCTCATTCTTAAATGGAATAAGTTTGAAACCACCAAGACTCTTTCTATAGCTGGCTGCCTGGCCAAACTGAGCAATTGAGGGAGAAGGGCCTTTGTCAGGGAGGTGACCAAGAACCCAATGGTCACTGACTGAGCTCCAGAGTTTATCTGGAGATGGGAGAACCTTCCAGGACAACCATCTCTGCAGCACTCCACCAATCAGGCCTTTATGGTAGAGTGGCCAGACGGAAGCCACTCAGTAAAATGCACATGACAGCCCACTCTGAGTTTGCCAAAAGGCATCTAAAGAACTCTCAGACCATGAGAAACAAGATTCTCTGGTCTGATGAAACCAATAACTCTTTGGCCTGAAAACTAAGAGTCACGTCTGGAGGAAACCTGGCACCATCCCTACGGTGAAGCATGGTGGTAACGTCATGCTGTGGGGATGTTTTTCAGCAGCAGGGACTGGGAGACTTGTCAGGATTGAGGCAAAGATGAACGGAGCAAAGTACAGAGAGATCCTTGATGAAAACCTGCTCCTGAGCACTCAGGACCTCAGACTGGGGTGAAGGTTCACTTTCCAACAACCCTAAGCACACAGCCAAGACAACGTAGGAGAGGCTTCGGGATAAGTCTCAATGTCCTTGAGTGGCCCAGCCAGAGCCCGGACTTGAACCCGATCGAACATCTCTGAAGAGACCTGAAAATAGCCATGCAGCAACGCTCCACATCCAACCTGACAGAGTGTGAGAGGATCTGCAGAGAAGAATGGGTGAAACTCTCCAAATACAGGTGTGCCAACTTGTAGCATCACACACACGACGACTCGAGGCTGTAATCACTGCCAAAGGTGCTTCAACAAAGTACTGAGTAAAGGATCTGAAAACTTATGTAAATGTAATATTTCAGTTTTTTATTTTATAAATTAGCAAACATTTCTGAAACAGTTTTTGCTTTGTTATTATGGGCTATTGTGTGTAGATTGAGGGGGGGGGGGAACAATTTAAGCAATTTTAGAATAAGGCTGTAACTTAACAAAATGTTGAAGTCAAGGGGTCTGAATACTTTCCGAAGGCACTGTACAAAAGTATGTCAAATGCCTTCTGCTATTTCAGCCACACCCATTTGCTGATAGGTGTATAAAATCAGGCACACAGCCATGCAAATTCCACAGACAAACTTTAGCAGTAGAATTGTCTTACTGAAGAACTCAGTGACTGTCAAAGTGGCACTGTCATAGAATGCCACCTTTCCAATAAGTCAGTTTGTCAAATTTCTGCCCTGCTAGAGCTGCCCCGGTCAACTGTAAGTGCTGTTATTGTGAAGTGGAAACGTCTAGGAGCAACAACTGTTTAGCCACGAAGTGGTAGGCTACAAAAGCTAACAGAATGGGAGTGGTGAAGAGCTTAAAAATCGCCTGCCTCTGGAAGCAATGTCAGCACAAGAACTGTTCGTTGGGAGCTTCATGAAATGGGTTTCCATGGCCAACCAGCAGCACCCAAGCCTAAGATCACCATGCGCAATGGAGTGGTGTAAAGTTCGCCACCATTGGACTCTGGAGCAGTGGAAACGCGTTCTCGGGAGTGATGAATCACGCTTCACCATCTGGCAGTCCGACAGACAAATCTGGGTTTGGTAGATGCCAGTAGAACGCTACCTGCCCGAATGCATAGTGCCATCTGTAAAGTTTGGTGGTGGTGGAATAATGGTCTGGGGCTGTTTTTCATGGTTCGGACTAGGCCCCTTAGTTCCAGTGAAGGGAAATGTTGACGCTACAGCATACAATGACATTCTAGACGATGCTGTTGCAACAGTTTGGAGAAGGCCCTTTCATGTTTCAGCATGACAACGCCCCTTGTGCACATCAAGAGACATACAGAAATGTTTTGTTGAGATTGGTGTCAAATTTTTTTTTTGGGGGGGGGGGTACTTTTAACCACCTTTTTCTCCCCAATTTTGTGATATCCAATTGGTAGTTTTAGTCTTGTCCCATTGCTGCAACTCCCGTATGGAGAGGCGAAGGTCGAGAGCCATGCGTCCTCCGAAACACGACCCTGCCAAGCCGCACTGCTTCTTGACACACTGCTCGCTCAACCCAGAAGCAAGCAGCAGCAATGTGTCAGAAGGAAACACCGTCCAACTGGCTACCATCAGCATGCATGCGCCCGGCCCGCCACAGGAGTCGCTAAAGCGCGATGGGACAAGGACATCCCAGCCAGCCAAACCCTCCCCTAACCCGGACAACGCTTGGCCAATTGTGTGCCGTCTCATTGTGCCTGCACAGAGCCCTGACCTCAACCCCATCAAACACTTTTGGATGAATTGGAACGCCGAATGTGAGCCTGGCGTAATCGCCCAACATCAGTGCTCTTGTGGCTGAATGGAAGCAAGTCCCTGCAGCAATGTTCCAACATCTTAGTGGAAAGCCTTCCCAGAAGAGAGAAGGCTGTTATAGCAGCAAAGTGGGGACCAACTCTATGTTAATGCCCATGATTTTGGAATGAGATATTTGACAAGCAGGTGTCCAAATACTTTTGGTCATGTAGTGTATGTTTTTATATATGAATGTCTGTATAATGCTGTGGATTTTGGTAACATTTCAATTCAATGTTTGTCTAAAAAAAATAAAACATTGGCTGCGTCTTTCTAAAAACATTCCCATGAAAAGCAGTCTACTACTACTACCACCACCTGCGGTTAGGGACCCATCATACTACCACCACCACCTGTTGTTAGGGACCCATCATACTACTACCACCACCTGTTGTTAGGGACCCATCATACTACTACCACCACCTGTTGTTAGGGACCCATCATACTACCACCACCACCTGTTGTTAGGGACCCATCATACTACTACCACCACCTGTTGTTAGGGACCCATCATACTACTACCACCACCACCAGTTGTTAGGGACCCATCATACTACTACCACCACCACCTGTTGTTAGGGACCCATCATACTACTACCACCACCTGTTGTTAGGGACCCATCATACTACTACCACCACCTGTTGTTAGGGACCCATCATACTACTACCACCACCACCTGTTGTTAGGGACCCATCATACTACCACCACCACCTGTTGTTAGGGACCCATCATACTACTACCACCACCTGTTGTTAGGGACCCATCATACTACTACCACCACCACCTGTTGTTAGGGACCCATCATACTACTACCACCACCTGTTGTTAGGGACCCATCATACTACTACCACCACCTGTTGTTAGGGACCCATCATACTACTACCACCACCACCTGTTAGGGACCCATCATAGTACTACCACCACCTGTTGTTAGGGACCCATCATACTACTACTACCACCACCTGTGGTTAGGGACCCATCATACTACCACCACCACCTGTTGTTAGGGACCCATCATACTACTACCACCACCTGTTGTTAGGGACCCATCATACTACTACCACCACCACCTGTTGTTAGGGACCCATCATACTACTACCACCACCTGCGGTTAGGGACCCATCATACTACTACCACCACCACCTGTTGTTAGGGACCCATCATACTACTACTACCACCACCTGTGGTTAGGGACCCATCATACTACTACCACCACCACCTGTGGTTAGGGACCCATCATACTACCACCACCACCTGTGGTTAGGGACCCATCATACTACTACCACCACCTGCGGTTAGGGACCCATCATACTACTACCACCACCTGTGGTTAGGGACCCATCATACTACTACCACCACCTGTGGTTAGGGACCCATCATACTACTACCACCACCACCTGCGGTTAGGGACCCATCATACTACTACCACCACCACCTGTTGTTAGGGACCCATCATACTACCACCACCACCTGTTGTTAAGGACCCATCATACTACTACTACCACCACCTGTTGTTAGGGACCCATCATACTACTACCACCACCTGTGGTTAGGGACCCATCATACTACTACCACCACCTGTGGTTAGGGACCCATCATACTACTACCACCACCACCTGTTGTTAGGGACCCATCATACTACCACCACCACCTGTTGTTAGGGACCCATCATACTACTACCACCACCACCTGTTGTTAGGGACCCATCATACTGCTACCACCACCACCTGTTGTTAGGGACCCATCATACTACCACCACCACCTGTTGTTAGGGACCCATCATACCACCACCACCGGTTAGGGACCCATCATACTACTACTGCTACCACGGTAAGGGACCCATCATACTACTACTGCTACCACGGTATAACTATAACTACTAAGCCCAGGGGTTAGGGACCCATCATCATTTTTATTTATTTTTTTACCTTTTTTTAACTTGGCAATTCAGTTATGAACAAATTCTTATTTTCAATGACAGCCTAGGAACAGTGGGTTAACTGCCTTTTTCAGGGACTGAACGACAGATTTTGAACTTGTCAGCCCGGGGATTTGATCTTGCAACCTTTCGGTTACTAGTCCAACGCTCTAACCACTATGCTACCTGCCGCCCCATCATACTACTCCCCAAGGTTAGGCACCCATCATACTACCACTTCTTGGGGTTAGGGACCCATTATACTACTACTCCCAGCGGTAAGGGACACATCATACTACTGCCAGCGTTAAACAACTATGAACTTTCATTGGATGCTGTTTTTAAATTCAAGCACACAAGCTAGGCATGAACATGAGTCTTTACATGGAGAAAGCAGGTCTCAACTGCTTTGAGACAAAGTAACCATCCTTTGGAGACGAGACTGTCCAGATATACAGATTGAGTGGAATGGCTCTAGCATGACACCATAATTGACTTCCTGTAATTTATACATGTTGTTCTACAAATTAAAAGAAGAAAGTGGAGTTTGATTGGACACACCCTAAGAAAACCGGCCACCAATACCAATCGGCGGTCCTTGAAAAGGAACCAACAGGAGGAAAAGAAAGAGAGGTTGACCCAGAAACACTTGGAGGTGATACTTCAGGCAGAGGAAAAGCCTGCCACCTAGAAAAGCCTGCCACCTAGAAAAGCCTGCCACCTAGAAAAGCCTGCAACCTAGAAAAGCCTGCCTCCTAGAAAAGCCTGCCACCTAGAAAAACCTGCCTCCTAGAAAAGCCTGCCACCTAGAAAAACCTGCCTCCTAGAAAAGCCTGCCACCTAAAAAAACCTGCCACCCAGAAAAACCTGCCACCCAGAAAAACCTGCCTCCTAGAAAAACTATTCACAAACCTTCATGAACAAGCACAAGACAGGGAATATTTACTAAGATTAAATGTCAGGAATTGTGAAAAACTGAGTTTAAATGGTGTACAGTGGGGCAAAAAAGTATTTAGTCAGCCACCAATTGTGCAAGTTCTCCCACTTAAAAAGATGAGAGAGGCCTGTAATTTTCATCATAGGTACACTTCAACTATGATAGACAAAATGAGAAAAAAAATCCAGAAAATCACATTGTAGGATTTTTTATGAATTTATTTGCAAATTATGGTCGAAAATAAGTATTTCTCTCAATACTTTGTTATATACCCTTTGTTGGCAATGACAGATGTCAAACGTTTTCTGTAAGTCTTCACAAGGTTTTCACACACTGTTGCTGGTATTTTGGCCCATTCTTCCATGCAGATCTCCTCTAGAGCAGTGATGTTTTGGGGCTGTTGCTGGGCAACATGGACTTTCAACTCCCTCCAAAGATTTTCTATGGGGTTGAGATCTGGAGACTGGCTAGGCCACTTCAGGACCTTGAAATGCTTCTTACGAAGCCACTCCTTCGTTGCCCGGGCGGTGTGTTTGGGATCATTGTCATGCTGAAAGACCCAGCCACGTTTCATCTTCAATGCCCTTGCTGATGGAAGGAGGTTTTCACTCAAAATCTCACGATACATGGCCCCAGTCATTCTTTCCTTTACACGGATCAGTCGACCTGGTCCCTTCGCAGAAAAACAGCCCCAAAGCATGATGTTTCCACTCCCATGCTTCACAGTAGGTATGGTGTTCTTTGGATGCAACTCAGCATTCTTTGTCCTCCAAACATGACGAGTTGAGTTTTTACTAAAAAGTTATATTTTGGTTTCATCTGACTATATGACATTCTCCCAATCTTCTTCTGGATCATCCAAATGCTCTCTAGCAAACTTCAGACGGGCCTGGACATGTACTGGCTTAAGCAGGGGACACATCTGGCACTGCAGGATTTGAGTCCTTGGGGGCGTAGTGTGTTACTGATGGTAGGCTTTTTTACTTTGGTCCCAACTCTCTGCAGGTCATTCACTAGGTCCCCCCGTGTGGTTCTGGGATTTTTGCTCACCGTTCTTGTGATCATTTTGACCCCACGGGGTGAGATCTTGCGTGGAGCCCCAGATCAAGGGAGATTATCAGTGGTCTTGTATGTCTTCCATTTCCTAATAATTGCTCCCACAGTTAATTTCTTCAAACCAAGCTGCTTACCTATTGCAGATTCAGTCTTCCCAGCCTGGTGCAGGTCTACAATTTTGTTTCTGGTGTCCTTTAACAGCTCTTTGGTCTTAGCCATAGTGGAGTTTGGAGTGTGACTGTTTGAGGTTGTGGACATGTGTCTTTTATACCGATAACAAGTTCAAACAGGTGCCATTAATACAGGTGACGAGTGGAGGACAGAGGAGCCTGTTAAAGAAGAAGTTACAGGTCTGTGAGAGCCAGAAATCTTGCTTGTTTGTAGGTGACCAAATACTTATTTTCCACCATAATTTGCAAATAAATTCATTAAAAATCCTACAATGTGATTTTCTGGATTTTTTTTCTCATTTTGTCTGTCATAGTTGAAGTGTACCTATGATGGAAATTACAGGCCTCTCTCATCTTTTTAAGTGGGAGAACTTGCACAATTGGTGGCTGACTAAATACTTTTTTGCCACACTTTATGTAAACTTCCGACTTCAACTGTATATGTGAGGGGACAATTTACAAATCTGAATAGCAATAATAAGGCAGAAAGGTGCGAAGGCACTGCCCCTTGCAGCATCATAACACTAGACCGGTGTCCAGTGGGAAATTAAGAGCCGTAAGAGCCTTAATTACCACTAGAACAGATTCCATCGTCTTTCCAACCACAGTTGAATGTACACAAGTACAGTTAGGGCATAATCTGACAGAGCAGTGATGTATACTTTGTCTCCATCACTTTATTGCATGCTGCATGTCATGCCTTGGATGAAGATGATGATGTTGATTATGTTTATACAGTCAGGTGCAGGGTTGAGGGCTTGGGTGGTTCACTCTGGCCTTACATCAAACAGTCAGTATGGATAATGACTTACCTAAACTACATACAACTGGAAGCATGTTACTCATTTGATTGTAAAGCCCATCATCCTTATAACAAAGGGACTGCTCTGCATTCAATAATATAACATTAAACCAATTACTGCCACTCCTGCCATTCCAGTTTGGGGGCACATATCCAGCCTACAACACGTTATGCATTTACATGAAAAAACTTAGATGACAACATTGTGGGTGCATTTCTAAACATGTTTATATTTATAGCATGTTGCAGAAGAATGCCTGGACGTTTTGTCCTCTGATCGCATTTCTCGGTCTGAATGCAAAAGAAGATGAATCTAAGAATTTGCCTATGAATATGAATTCCCTACAGAGGCATTGGTTGATATAAGAGAAGTAGCGGAATTGATTATTGTATCAATTCTATTTCTCAGTAATCAATTTGACGGTGGGCACTAAGTGAGGCAATACTGACGTCAACAACCTATCTTGATGCATGAAAAACACTCCCTGACTGGCAGTTCGAATGGCCAATCGCATTGTCTATGGTCGGGGCTCTTTAAAGTGTCTACTAATAGGCATTGACTAAAGGAGGGTGAAGATCCTGTGAGGGTTAGAAGGAAGTTAGGTTGTCATGTAGTAACCAACAGAAGGTTATGAGTAAAAAAAATAAAAAAGGATTATTTGATCATCTGACTTGTTTTGCGTAAAGGGAAGAGATATGGAATGAGTCGGATAGCACATACGGTTGTCTTGTGTTGATTTTAGAGACATTATTTTGACATTTTTAATATTTGTGGTGATCGGCGAAACACCTCGATTCAGGAATTGGTCGTCCAACTCGCGATGCTGGACAGATCGCTGCATCATCATGTTGCTTCCGAGTTAGCGAAACAAATCACAAGTTACACCAGGGGAATAGTGAGTCGTCGTCATTTAGCTACCCGACAATTGCAATTGTGAACAGAAAAGGATGGATACATCTGTTGATTTGGCTTGTTGGCACTTCGATGATACATTGTCGCGCCCAGTGATGTGAAATAAGAAGATAAATAGCTGGTGACATTGTATCACTTGTTTATGCCTGGGGTTGATGCGATATTTCTCATTTGTTATTGGGTGGGCGCGATTGTAATTAGCCAACATCTTCATTATGGGCATTTGGGATAATGAAGAATCAAAATGCATTTTCTTTCAAATAAACTTTGCCACTGAAATATAGTCTATTCAGACCGACATTATAAAAATCTGGAATATAGTATTTACTTTTTTATTGGCTCCATCATCATCAAATAATATATTGGATTTATCAAGGAAGTGCACGTTTAGTCTCTGTTGGATTACCCCGGTTTGTGTAGGATATCCACTTTGACTCTGGATGAGACTGCTCTGTTCGGGTTATGATCATGACCCAGGAATGTATGGATGATCGCCAAAGAGATGCTGACTTCATGGAAATATGCTAGTGACATTTCTCCTATTCAAACAAATCAGCTACATAGTTATTGTGCTGCAGACTGTTATTGGATACTTTTTTGATTATAGTGGCTAAGCGTGCCACATTGTCTCAGTAAATGTTTTTAACCACGATGGAATGCAACATACATAGATTCTCCAAATAGGTTGCCAGTATGTTAATTTGAAAGTTTCATAGGATGAAATAGACCTATGTTTTCCTGGCCCGTCTTTAATCTTTTTTTACTGTCCACTGCTGTCACCGCATCCACGTGGAGTTGACACTTGACAACTTTTGGGTCGAGGAAACTTGCAACCGTGACGCACAGACGGCTCCCTCTGCCGTAATCCCCAGAACGGTGCAAGGGGACATAGCTTTTGTTTTTGCTTTCGGACGGCGGAGAGGAAGAGGGATAGACACAATAAGGAAAAAGTAGTTTACAGCAGATACAAAAAAGAAGTCCGGCTAAAATGGCCGGCGAATGCAACTATAAAACACAATACGAGAATGATGACACATTTTGTCCATCCAAATTACCCGACCGAGTGCGGATGCTCGCGGGGGAGCCCGACGCCGCCCGTGCTCCGACGGGGCGTAAATCCTTGGGTTGCTCGCCAAACTTCGAATTGATTGACGGAATGCTGTACCGTAAGAAGTTGGAGAGAGGCTTCATCCATTACCGGGAGGTGCTTGACGAGGACCGACGGTTCGGGGCAATCGCCACATTCCACCGGCGACGGCCAGGCACGCGCCACCACTCCCTGGAGGACACGTACAGATCTGTGGCCGAGAACTACTGGTGGGAGGGTGAGTGTGGACTCGTGGGATGGTTCGTTATTATCGATCTTTGGTGGCATTGATACACAGGACAATGATAAAAACCACTTGGGATGTTCCCCAAACTGGCCTATAGACCAAAATATGTCAGTATAATGTTATTGTGAGGCTTGGTATAGGCTGTAATTTAAACACATCTAACGCTCTCTCTCTATTGTGGCTGACTTCCCCTATGTTGCTTCTCTATAATCTAGTGTAAACAATGCATTTCTCTATTCTCATCACAAGTGCAGGCTTTAGACAGAGGTGTTATTATAATGGCCATTTGTCATTTACATTTTGAGTCATTTAGCAGATGCTCTTATCCAGGGCGATTTTCAGGCGCAATTAGGAGTAAGTGCCTTGCTCAAGGCCATGTCAACAGATTTTTCCCCAACTATTCTGCTTGGAGATTCAAATCAGTGACCTTTTGGTTACTGGCCCAACACTCTTAACCCCAAAGCTACTTTTAGTCAGAAAGATAATGTTGAACTACATTGAAGAATGACTGGTCTTGTTTTGCTGTTCAAAAACATTAGGACCCTTTTGGTGGTCAAACACTGCTTGTGTAATATGGTTTGTTTGGGGAATAAAATATTGGATATGATGATCATTGAAATAACATACATTATTGATTCATCCTCAGGGATGTATTTTCAGATCCGAGACTTTGTCCTGGGATGTTCAGAGTGCCTTGAGCAGAGGAACAAGAGACTTGAGGTAAGAGATGGAATAGTAGAACATCAGGTGATCATCAGTAGAGTATGTGAGCGGAGCTGTAGCGGAGCCTGCTCAATTTGACTAGAGCGTGGAGCGAGATTCCCAAAGGCTGGAGCGTCGCTGTTACAATTTCGCTCCAGTAGCGCTCACTTCATGAGCTCAGGGCATGCCTGGCCCAGCATGCATTTGTAATCTACTTGTGTGCTGCTTTAGCTACTGTCGTGGAGTTGGCTAAATATTTTCATAAAGAGACTGATAAAACGCACAGGTGCCAAATCAAGGTAACAAAGGTGAGAACCAAGAGCAATTTTTCTATTTAATTCTAAGTAAGTCACAGCCTATATGAGCAATTTACAGACTATAATGATTTAATACAATGTTGTTTAAATGCTGAGCGCTTTATGTAGCTACCAGCCTAGTGTCTCACTCATAAATGCTTCACAAGGTATTTCATTGTAGGCTATAGCATTGAAATAATATAGCCTAAATAATTAATTTACGTTCCTTCTTAGGCTCCCTGTCTGACTCCTGACCTATTTAGAGTGTTTATATGCTGTTTAATATGAAATGTAGCCTATTTGAAATTATGAGCGCTTCTTACATTCACCTTTTCATGTTCATTCAAATCATTTTCATTGAAATCATATGGTTTGGTTTCAATACCAAATGGTAGGTCCAGGTAGTCACAGAAATAGATGGGTGTTGGTTACATTGTGATTTGAATGAATGGAGTGAATTCGGAGCGGCATTTCTTTTTCCTGTGAGCGAGGAGCGGTTGGAAAGGATGTGGAGTGCTGGAGCGATGGGCGGAATTTCCGACTGCTCAACTCCACTCACATTCTCTGGACAGCACTGATACTGAATTGTGATGTTCTCTCACTCACATGTTCAATCATTTCATACTTCTGTCTCTCACGTTCTCTTTTCTTCAATCGCGTTCTCACAATTATTGGTGTCTCTTCTCCTCCTCTCGCTCATGCTAACTCTCTCCAACAGAAGGGTGTGGGCGAGAGCCATCTCTCTCAGACAATGATGTCACACAGCCGTGACGTGTTGAATAAGCTGAGGAGCCAGCGGGAGGCTGGACTGTTCTGTGACATCACTCTGAGGACAGACGGACGCTCTTACTCTGCCCACAAGGCAGTGCTGGTGGCAGTGAGCGAGTACTTCCAGGAAGTATTCACTGAGATGGACTCCGCCCCTAGCGCCAGGTCTGACATCGATCTCACAGGTATGAAACGGTCACACACACACGCCTCTCTGAACGGGGTTGTTTCTTTATCCATCTGTTTCTTTATCTTCTATCTGCTCTGCTCTCTCATTTTGAAAATGCTCATGTTGTTTTGGTATGGACATGACGACTACTCCTCTGAAATGAACTCCACACCAACTCCACATCGGCTAGGGCTGATGTTTGTGCCTATATTTATTCTCTCTTAATTGAATCTATCTTTCTCGCTCTCTCTCTTTCTTTCCCGCTCTCTTTCTCACTCTCTCAGATAAAAATTCAATCTCTCAACTTTTTAGCTTTCACTTCCTGTTTAATCACCTCCCTCTCGCTGCCCTGTAGGTTTCAGTGAGTCTAGCCTGGTGTCTCTGCTGGACTTTTCCTACTCCTCTACTCTGTGTGTGTCTGAGGAGGACCTGTCAGAGGTCAGCACTATGGCCCGTCATCTGGGCATGTGGCCTGCCGTGGAGGCCTGCACGGCCCTCCAGAGGGAGCAGGCGGACCACACCTCCCGCTACCCCAACACGGAGCACTCTGCCCTGGGCTTCCCATCGCAGTGCCCTGGGTCTCCCATGGAGCTCCGCCACCACCAGAAGGACAGGAAGAAGGGATTGGCTGGAGAGGGCAGGGAGAGGGTGGCTGGGGGAAGAGTGGTGAGGGGTTTGGGTGATGGCTTCAGACTGATTCTGGATCAGTCCGATGAGTCGGGGGAGGAGAGCCCCACCAGACGGTCGCCCCGTCGCCCCCTCAGACCCAGCGCCCACCCTCCAGGGCGGAACGGACTCCCCCTCAGCCCCATGCACAGGATGAAGCTCATGGACTTCAAATCCCCCTCCTGTAAAATAACCTCTTCCCCCCGAAAAAATGTCCCCTCCAACCCCCGCTCCCGAAATGTCCCCTCTTCCTCCTTGCCCCACACGTGTACCCGTCTCCTCCGCTCCACTCCCGGGGCCGCCAAGGAGGTCCAGAGTATGCTGCCCAGGACAGAGAGCCCTCCTCAGGGCCGAAAGCCACCCCCAGTCCCCTGTCCTGCCTCCACCTCCTCCAGACAGAGGACTTGCTCTGAGGCCAACATAGTGAGGGTGGAGGAGGAAGATGAGAAAGATAATTTCAGAGCGCTGGAGAAGTACCGGCTGATGAGCGTGCTCGGGTTACAGAGGACGTCCCTCCTCCCCAGACCGGAGGATCTGATTGGCTGGAGGCAGAAGAAACGGCTCCGGAAGCTGAAAGTCAATAATTATTCGCTGACTAAGCGGCGGAAACCCCGCCTCCAGGGGTTGGGGGGGCTGCCGTTCGGGGGGCTGCCCCTGTCCCTCCCTCTCTGCACCCCTGCCAATGCCCACTTCTTGAACAGGATCATAAAGAAGGAGCCTGTGTATCCAATCAGCATGGAGGACAGGAGACTGAAGAGATCCAGACAGCCCCGTCCTTTTCCACCCAGCGACAGGAGCATGCGCAGTAAAGTGGCATTACCGGACCTGCTGCAGCCCGTGTCCAGGCCGGCCTACGGCGGCAGGCATCTCAGGCGTTCTGTCAGGGGTGAAGAAGTCAGCCATCCCCCTCCGCACCTCCCGCCCCGCTCTGGGAATGCCAGAGTTCCAAATCCCAAGAGGAACATCTCTGCTCTCAGGATCAAACCGGAACATGCCGACTACGCCATCTCAGCCCTGCAACTCCCCTCACATGGCCAACACCCAAACACACACATCCCCCCTCCCAGGGCCCACCCCAGGAACAAGGGTACCATGGAGACTGTCAGGGTGCTCCGCTACAACAGCGGGCGTCTGTTGGCCAAAGCCAAGCCGGAGCGGAGTGGCATGAAAGAGACTGGGAGAGCCCAGCATAAGTCCAGAGAGAAGAGTATGAGGACAGGTTGCAACCAGGGAGCAAGGGGGGTCACGGAGAGAGGGCCTGGAGCTCTGAGCAGAAGGAAAAACAGTAGCATCCTCAGCCCTGACAATGTCCCTCCTCCCCTCCATAGCCATCCTCTGTACAGGGTCATCAAGGAGGAACCAGCAGACCCTCTACCCATGGTGGGGCCTTTCCCCGAGTCGCCCTCCCCAGAGCTGGGTAAGAGGCAGATCAAGCCCCCTGTCAAGCTTCTAGATCCAGGCTTCCTCTTCAGCTTCTGCCGGCCGCCCGGAGGGCCCATGGTGGGGGTGAAGAGGGAGGAGGAGAGTGTGGATATCTGCCTAACACGATCTGTCTCGAGGGGGGAGAGGTTAGGTCCCGGGGGGGGCCCGGACAGGGTCCTGAGGGCCAGAGGAGTTCCCCCCACTTTGCCCATGGTGAAAAAGAAGCGAGAGGAGAAGAGTGTGAACCAAAGTCAAACCAAGAGGCAGGGGCCACCAAGGGCTGTCAACATTCACCAACACAACACCAACCAACACCTGGTTAGAGCCAAAGGGTCAAAGGGTGCACACACAGCACGGGACAAACCAAAGGTACACACCAGGGATGCATAGTATAACTGTTCTTGCACATTCTCTCCTATTATTTGGGACGAGTTTCAAGTGGGCTGCTGCTGTTCTCAGTCCTCATCTTATTTCTGTCAACTTCACTAACAAGAAAACACAAGGTACTGTAGAAGAAAGAAATATCATAGGTCTACTGAAGGACTCACCTGGCCAATTCTCTGAAATCAGTTCAGATCAAGGGAAGGAGGCAAGGAAATGAAGCCAGTTTGAAACTATTGATATGCAGCCATGCTTTCCTCCACAGTTCTCCTGAGGATTTTAGGAGAGGAGTGGTAGAGGGGAGGTCAGGGGTGGGTGGAGTTAACAGTTATCTTTTCATAACACCATTTATCAGACTGAGGATTCAGTCAGGGGTCAATTGGCTGAACCAATCCTGGTCTGAGGGGAAAGGGGGTCTAATCATCAGTCACACTGTTGGTTTTCTTTGGTAACTAACGGGAGCATTGCTTTCACACTGTTAAAAATGTTGACACTACTTTAATGCTCTCTTAGATTACGTTGGGAAATGTCGGATCTGGGCTAAGGATACATGCTTCCTACTTTTGGAGACTAAATTGAGTTGGATAACATTCCGCCGACGCACACATATCTCATCAAGCTACAATATGTAATGACCATGTAACTGGGTGCTTGTACAGCAAAAAAGAGCACAAAGACATCTAAAGAAGTCCATGTGTGTTCTGTTGTAAAATGTATTTTAATGTTCATTTTTTAAAGTTTTGTTATCTAACAGAATGGACTCTTCTCCCTCTCTCTCCACAGAAGCAAGCTAAGCCCCTCCACCTGCCTAGCCGAGGCCCCGCCCTGTTGGACTCGATCTGCCGTGCGCGGCTCAAGCAACTGCGGAGTCCTCGCAGTCAGGCCCCCAAGGCCAAGTCATCCCACGTCTGCCTGCAGTGCCGGGCCTCCTACAAGGACTGTACCAGTCTCCTCATGCACCGCATCAGGCACATCGAGGGCAAGCACTGGCCCTGCCCTGTATGTACTGCAACTGGAAACCAAACTACTACTGTCTTTCTCCTACCCCTCCCTACCCCCCCCACCCCTTTCCCACCCCCCACCCATGCTTCTACCCCCACCCCTTCCCTAAACTCCTGCCCCTAGCCCCCTCATTCCTCACCTCTTTCCTATCTGCTGGTATTGAACCCCCCCCCCCCTCTCTCTGCCTGGCCTGTAACTATGAACTGATATGGTATTGAACACCCCCCCCCCCCCCCCCCCCCCTGCCTGGCCTGTAGCTATGAACTGATATGGTATTGAACACCCCCCCCCCCCCCCCCCCCCCCCCTGCCTGGCCTGTAGCTATGAACTGATATGGTATTGAACAACCCTCCTCCCCGCCTGACCTGTAACTATGAACAGATATGGTATTGAACACCCCCCCCCCCCCCCCTGCCTGGCCTGTAGCTATGAACTGATATGGTATTGAACACCCCCCTCTCTGTGTTTTGTAGCTGTGCAGTAAGACGTTCTTCAGGATGAGGAATGTGAAGAACCACATCCGGACCCATGACCAAAGGCTGTATAAGTGTCGCAGCTGTATTGCTGCATCCTGAGAGCTGACTGGGGAGGGAGAGAGGTGAGTGTCCCTCTTAAGGGCAAGACAAACCATAACAACCGTTGGTCATGCTCAGTACGCAGTGCTCAGTGCTCACCTGTTGGTGTCGACTCAACATGTAGAAAAGTTGGGAAATGAACACAAAATGGCAGCTGATGTTCTGAAGTCGGAGGTGACATGACGGCCACTCGCTGCTTTTAACTGTTCCACTGGGTGGTTGTTTTGTCCTTTAAGTGTACAGTATGTCAGCACTGCTCCTATCAGTGAAGTTTGCCTTTTATGATTGAATTCCTGTCCTTTGTGCGTTGTCGGACTAACTCTCCAGTTCCCTAACTGTCCTGTTTGTGTTTTTAGGGTTGAGGCTGTCTACATTGACTGCCGTGATGAAGAGAGTAGAGCACATTGTTGAACTGAAAGCTTGTACATGCAATGCGTCCATCACATCCAAGCACAAGGCTCCCAGGAAAGATGTAATTACTATGACGTTGATTATTGTTATTTAAATAACCAAACCTAAATTCTTGTTTGCGTTTTCAGTAGCTACAGGGGTTTCAACTTGAACTTTACACTCAGGGGGTGGGGCAACTGTGGCGTCACTGTATTTAAATGGTTGACGACGTCACAGTTTATGTAAATGAGAAATGTGTAGAATGGAAATGACAGAAATATATTATGACAATGATAATTATTACCACTATTGTTATTTCTATCATTATTTTTCTATGTATAGACTGAATCTTTGAGTGCACTTATACACAATATCACCAAAAGTATGTGGACACCCCTTCAAATTAGTGGATTTGGCTATTTCAGCCACACCCGTTGCTGACAGGTATATAAAATCGAGCACACAGCCATGCAATCTCAATAGACAAATATTGGCAGTAGAATGGCCTTACTGAAGAGCTCAGTGACTTTCAAATCAAATTTTATTGGTCACATACACATGGTTAGCAGATGTTATTGCAGGTGCAGTGAAATGCTTGTGCTTCTAGATCCGACAATGCAGCAATATCAACAGGTAATCTAACAGTAAAAAAACTAAATATTGCATAGTTTCGTAAGCGAGGTGACCCCCTCTGTCGGCGCCATCTTGTTAAACGTGGCACCGTCATAGGATGCCATCTTTCCAACAAGTCAGTTTCTGCCCTGCTAGAGCTGCCCCAGTCAACTGTAAGTGCAGTTATTGTGAAGTGGAAACGTCTAGGAGCAACAATGGCTCATCCGTGAAGTAGTAGGCCACACAAGCTCACAGAATGTGACCGCTGAAGCACGTAAAAATTGTATGTCCTCGGTTGCAAAACTCCGTACCAAGTTCCAAACTGCCTCTGGAAGCAACGGCAACACAAGAACTGTTCGTCAGGAGCTTCAAGAAATGGGTCTCCATGGCCGAGCAGCCGCACGCACACAAGCCTAAGATCACCATATGCAATGCCAAGTGTTGTCTGGAGTGGTGTAAGGTTTGCCGACATTGGACTCTGGAGCAGTGGAAACACGTTCTCTAGAGATTTTATTTTATTTAACTAGGCAAGTCAGTTAAGAAAATATTCTTATTTACAATGACGGCCTAGGAACAGTGAGTTAACTGCCTTGTTCAGGGGCAGAACGACAGATTTTTACCTTGTCAGTTCGGGGATTCGATCCAGCGACCTTTAGTTTACTGGCCCAGTGCTCTAACCACTAGGCTACCTGCTGCCCCGGATGGTGAGTCACTCTTCACCGACGGATCAATCTGGGTTTGGGGGATGCCAGGAGAACGCTTCCTGCCCGAATGCATAGTGCCAACTGTAAAGTTTGGTGGTGGAGGAATAATGGTCTGGTGCTATTTGTCATGGTTCGGACTAGGCCCCTTAGTTCCAGTGAAGGGAATGTTACTACTGCATACAATGACATTCCAGACGATTCTGTGCTTCCAACTTTGTGGCAACAGTTTGGGGAAGGCCCTTTCCTGTTTCAGCATGACAATGCCCCCTTGCACAAAGCGAGGTCCTTACAGAAATGGTTTATTGAGATTGGTGTGGGAAAACTGGCCTGCACAGAGACCTGACCTCAACCCCATCGAACACCTTTGGAATGAATTAGAACACTGACTGCAAGCCAGGCCTAATCGCCCAACATCAATGCCCGATCTCACTAATGCACTTGTGGCTGAATGGAAGCAAGTCTCCACAGCAATGTTCCAACATCTAGTGGAAAGCCTTCCCAGAAGAGTGAAGGCTGTTATAGCAGCAAAAGGAGGACCAACTCCATATTAATGCCCACGATTTTGGAATGAGATGTTCGACTAGCAGGTGTCCACATACTTTTGGTCATGTAGTGTACCATAGCTTTGTTGTAAACCTAAGATTCAGTACATTGATGTAACGGAGGGGTAGCCGGAGAGTAGACGAGGCCCAGATTTGAAAACTTGAAAGTTCACAGGGGTGGAGATGGAGAATCTTTTAAAAACGAGGAGGTATATTGGGTTTCTTCTACTGTCTTTGGTGTTTAGAGATGAGTTGACTGGTGTTTGTCTATGTATCGGTTCTCTAGTCTCACCTTCAGTTTGGGAAAGGGGGTTGGGAGGGGGGAATAGGCCCAATCACTAAAGGACCCCTACACCCTATGCACTTGTTGAGATCGGAGAGGATTTGATTGATAGAAGCAATATGGAGAAACTTCCCTGTAGCAGATAAAACGACAAGGTATTACCATATTGCTTACACCTGTCAAATCCACTCAGTTCTCCACAAGTGCATAGGGTCTAGGGATCTATTTGGGATTGGGCCCATGAGTTGGCTAGTTGGGGGTAAGGGTCTGTTTCCTCCCGTTGTCTTTTCCAATGCTGCCTATCTATCTATGAAAGGGAAAACTGTCAGGTCTAAATGTGAATCTCTAAAATGTGTAATCAACATTACTGTCTCAATACTGATTTTTTTTTTTTAACTAGGCTGTTTGGCCTTTTTTATATATATAAGAACCTCCTTCATACTCAATGCAATGCGTGCACATACTATGGAGACATTGAATATGTTCAGAATTTCATTTTAAAAGTCAGATAATTCAGACACTCTCCGTTTGGTTATCTATAAAAAGAATGATATGAAATAAATTGTTGCCTTTAAAATGTTTGCCTTTCTTGTTTGAAATTCTAATAGTTTTCACATATTTGATTCTCTCTTCTTTGTATTATCTTGGAACTATGCAGTCTAATTCTTGAGCAATGCATGTTTGATAAATGCATCAGCTTGGACATATTTATTCAAAACCTTAGGCATTCACTACGATAAACATAGTATTATGAGTGTTCTACTTATTTTAGGCACATCATCATGGTCTTACTGACCATACAGTATTTCCTCTGCTAATCCGAAGAGTTAGGAGGAGCGAAGAAAGGCTGGAATTCACCAGTGACGGTCGCTAATCCATTTACAGTGCCCACACAGCATATAGACAGCATCGGCTTCTCATTAAAACATAATGTCACAGACGTATTCAGAGACTGTATGTAACCATGACTCATGTAACACCAAGGACATTACCAAACAGTACTTAATATACCACAAGATGGCAGCCAATACTAGGTAGTGAGAATTGGCCGGTGGTGATGTGGGTACATCCTCAAAATGACTAAGGGCTCAGTTCATTCTGTATTGTTGAAACATTACAGGTTGCTCAATAGAAATGTAAAGGTCATTTCCGATTGAGCCGACATGTGCCGCGTTTGCCGTGAACGCAGTCTTTGCTAACCCATGTTAGCGGAGTCTGCATTCACGGTAAACACTCGCTAACCCGCGTTCGAGGAGACTGCAGTCATAGTAAACTCTGTTATATGTTGGTCCAATCGGGGATTGTCTTTAAATTTCAATCACGCTGTAATGCTGAACTTCCGCAATACGGATTGCAAAGAGCCGTAAATCAGTGGTGACTTTTTCAGCGGGGACCCCATTTTTTCCCCCGAGAATTTCTCCCGACCCTACCCCACCACACCCCAAATCTAATGACACAACCTTAAAATCAGTAGATGTCTATTTCTAAATCAACAAATAACCTTCAATCCATTGAATTTTCATTTCTTATCAAAATTAAAAGAAACCAATAAATAAAGTTTCTCAATAAAATATTTTTTTTCCAAATGATCTTTCTCAAAAACTTTCCGTGACCCTACTGCAGTTCACCCGACCCCGACTGCATCTTCTACAATCTTCTAAATGGCCTCTGTAGGTCTGAATGGTTTGCATAGTTGTATGTGTCAGTTATATGGTCGTAGCTAATAGACAACACACTTACACCAACCCAGTTCTTTAAGATCTAAAAGGGCCCCTTGTCGAAGGGCCATCAAGAAGTGTCTACAGCTAAGGAGTTTCTTCAGACTGGGTATCAGACAGTATCAGTAACATAGTCAGCCATCACTAAATGGATACGAGTGAGTAGTTTATGTGTGTTATGTAAACAGCATTGCATGTTTATGAACAAATTCACCACCATCATCGTGTTGCAACCATACCAGGGAAGGGACAGCATAGCGTGCAAAACTGTTTATAAAATTGTTAGTTCATTTGCTCTTGATAACAGCCCATCACACGCTACTATTGTCTATGGCACTATACTCTAAGTATACAAAATATGCTCCTTCCATGACATAGACTGACCAGGTGAATCCAGGTGAAAGCTATGATCCCTTATTGATGTCACCTGTTAAATCCACTTCAATCAGTATAGATGAAAGGGAGGAGGCAGGTTAAATAAGGATTTTTAAGCCTTGAAACAATTGAGACATGGATTGTGTATGTGTGCCATTCGGAGGGTGAATGGGCAAGACAAAATATTTAAGTGCCTTTGAACGGGGTATGGTAGGTGACAGGCACACTGGTTTGTGCCAAGAACTGCAACGCTGCTGGGTTTTCATGCTCAACAGTTTCCCGTGTGTATAAAGAATTGTCTACCACCCAAAGGACATCCAGCCAACAAATCTGTGAAAAGCATTTGTATTTGTATTTATTATGGAACCCCTTTAGTCCCATTAGCTCCTCCTGGGCCCAACAAAAATGAAGGCAGTAACATACATTATAATTAAAAAATGAACATTAAAATACAATTTACAACAGATTTCACAATACATTGTGTGTTTCCTCCATCCACTACTCTACTACTATACACTATCCAGGTGTACGTGTGTGTTTATTGTGTATGTTATGTGTTTGTATGTGTGTGTTTGTACCTGTGTGTGTGACTCTTCACAGTCCTCGCTGTTCCATAATATGTATTTTTATAGTTTAAAAAAAATCTGTTTTTACTGCTTGTATGACTTACTTGATGTGGAATAGAGTTCCATGTAGCCATGGCTCCAGTTGTGCAAAGTACTTAAGTAAAAAATACTTGAAAGTACAACTTAAGTAGTTTTTTAGGGTATCTGTACTTTACTATTTATATATTTGTTTTACTTTTACTTCCCTATATTCCTAAAAAAAATAATGTACTTTTTACTTCATACATTTTCCCTGACACCCAAAAGTAATTGTTAAATTCTGAATGCTTAGCAGGACAGGAAAATGGTCCAAGTCACACACTTATCAAGATAATATCTCTGGTCATCCCTACTGCCTCTGATCTGGCTCTTTCCTTTTACTTAAGCATGACAGTTGGGTACTTTTTACACCACTGCATGACTCTATGTTGTACTGTGCACCTCCCATAATCTGTTCTGAACTTGGGAACTGTGAATAGACCTCTGGTGGCATGTCTTGTGGGATATGCATGGCTGTTTGAGCTGTGTGCTATTAGTTTAAACAGACAGTTCAGTGCATTCAACATGTCAATACTTCTTACAAAAACAAGTAGTGATGAAGTTAATCTCTCCTCTACTTTGAGCCATGAGAGATTGACATGCATATTATTAATGTTAGCTCTACGTGTACATTTAAGGGCCAGCCATGCTTCCTTATTCTGGGCCAGTTGTAATACACGACTGGGCAGCTCTTTGTTAAGTGTAGCAGTGATTTCACTCGCTGTAGTAGCTGATGTGTATAGTGTGGAGTCATCCGCATCCGCACACATGGACACATTGGAGTCAACATGGGCCATCATTCTTGTGGAACAAAGGAGGTTGGTGGCACCTTAATTGGGGTGAACGGACTCGTTCTACTGACTAGAGCGGAATAAATGGAATGGTAACAAATACATCCAACACATGGTTTCCAGGTGGTTGATGCCATTCCACTTGCTCCATTCCAGCCATTATTATGAGCTGTCCTCCCCTCAGCAGCCTCCTGTGCTGTGGAACTCTTTCGACACCATATAGAGTCAATGCCCTGACGAATTGAGACTGTTGTGAGGACAAAAGGGGAGTGAAACTAAACATTAGGAACGTGTTCCTAATGTTTGATATATTTAGTGTATAGGGAATAGGGTACCATTTGGAACATAGTCATATGTGTTCCATCTCCTTAGAACTAGCGATCACCGATTTCACCAGTTTCACCAGTTTCACCAGTTTCACCAGAAATTCAAGTCACTCAATAGCCATGCCCCTGGGTTAAAATAAGCAGTGACTTGTGTTAAAACTAGTATAAAACTTTGAGAAGACGAACCAGCTGAAACTGTCGGAAGACGGTGAGGATGACGGTGGTCCCGAACAAAACAGGCTCCCAGAGGTGAAGGAGATCATTCAGATCTCGGGGGACCAGAGTGTGAGAAGATCATGAATGGGAACGGGGGAAGGAAAGGCGTATGTTGAGACGATTCCCCAAGGTGGAGTCTGGCGTTGACGACAACACCATTGCATGGTATATTTAACAGTTTGAAAGATCATTATATTTTTAGCTTCTCTGGTAACTTTCCACAACTGTGATGACTCTATGGCAGTACTGTACCGTGTAAAGCTCCTTTTATACAGTGCCTTGCGAAAGTATTCGGCCCCCTTGAACTTTGCGACCTTTTGCCACATTTCAGGCTTCAAACAAAGATATAAAACTGTCTTTTTTTGTGAAGAATCAACAACAAGTGGGACACAATCATGAAGTGGAACAACATTTATTGGATATTTCAAACTTTTTTAACAAATCAAAAACTGAAAAATTGGGCGTGCAAAATTATTCAGCCCCTTTACTTTCAGTGCAGCAAACTCTCTCCAGAAGTTCAGTGAGGATCTCTGAATGATCCAATGTTGACCTAAATGACTAATGATGATAAATACAATCCACCTGTGTGTAATCAAGTCTCCGTATAAATGCACCTGCACTGTGATAGTCTCAGAGGTCCGTTAAAAGCGCAGAGAGCATCATGAAGAACAAGGAACACACCAGGCAGGTCCGAGATACTGTTGTGAAGATGTGAAGAAGTTTAAAGCCGGATTTGGATACAAAAAGATTTCCCAAGCTTTAAACATCCCAAGGAGCACTGTGAAAGCGATAATATTGAAATGGAAGGAGTATCAGACCATTGCAAATCTACCAAGACCTGGCCGTCCCTCTAAACTTTCAGCTCATACAAGGAGAAGACTGATCAGAGATGCAGCCAAGAGGCCCATGATCACTCTGGATGAACTGCAGAGATCTACAGCTGAGGTGGGAGACTCTGTCCATAGGACAACAATCAGTCAGTCGTATATTGCACAAATCTGGCCTTTATGGAAGAGTGGAAAGAAGAAAGCCATTTCTTAAAGATATCCATAAAAAGTGTCGTTTAAAGTTTGCCACAAGCCACCTGGGAGACACACCAAACATGTGGAAGAAGGTGCTCTGGTCAGATGAAACCAAAATTGAACTTTTTGGCAACAATGCAAAACGTTATGTTTGGCGTAAAAGCAACACAGCTCATCACCCTGAACACACCATCCCCACTGTCAAACATGGTGGTGGCAGCATCATGGTTTGGGCCTGCTTTTCTTCAGCAGGGACAGGGAAGATGGTTAAAATTGATGGGAAGATGGATGGAGCCAAATACAGGACCATTCTGGAAGAAAACCTGATGGAGTCTGCAAAAGACCTGAGACTGGGACGGAGATTTGTCTTCCAACAAGACAATGATCCAAAACATAAAGCAAAATCTACAATGGAATGGTTCAAAAATAAACATATCCAGGTGTTAGAATGGCCAAGTCAAAGTCCAGACCTGAATCCAATCGAGAATCTGTGGAAAGAACTGAAAACGGCTGTTCACAAATGCTCTCCATCCAACCTCACTGAGCTCGAGCTGTTTTGCAAGGAAGAATGGGAAAAAATGTCAGTCTCTCGATGTGCAAAACTGATAGAGACATACCCCAAGCGACTTACAGCTGTAATCGCAGCAAAAGGTGGCGCTACAAAGTATTAACTTAAGGGGGCTGAATAATTTTGCACGCCCAATTTTTCAGTTTTTGATTTGTTAAAAAAGTTTGAAATATCCAATAAATGTCGTTCCACTTCATGATTGTGTCCCACTTGTTGTTGATTCTTCACAAAAAAATACAGTTTTATATCTTTATGTTTGAAGCCTGAAATGTGGCAAAAGGTCGCAAAGTTCAAGGGGGCCGAATACTTTCGCAAGGCACTGTATGTGTTGACTGTGTCATAACAAATGGCTACCGGTACATAACATCTTGTGTT